>NC_089456.1:3002500-3302500 GCF_026210795.1 Rhizophagus irregularis
ATGACAGGAATTACCGATTTGAAAGATTTAGATAATGATATTGAGGATTACAAACGTGTGAATTTTGAATCACCATTAGAAGACGACGATTATGAAGTATTTGGATCAATTATCTCAAAAAACAATTCAAAATTGAAAGAATTTTATGTTAATTTTGGATTGTATGACTTTAACGGATTCGTTGCAACAATAAAAAAATTAGAAGAAACAATCATTGTTATAAAAGAATGTTATATATTATGGATAGTTATTGGAAATCCTTTAAAATTATCAAAATCGTCAAACAATGAAGAATTTCAAGTATATTATATTGAAAAATCTATAACATTACAACCTAATAAATCAGTATATAATATTAAAACTCCTCCTTTATTTCTAGGAAATAACATTCTTATTAATGCATATCATCCATCAACAAATTGTGAACCTAATAATATTAAGTTAATCGAATGGAAAAATGAGTCCATTAATGTCCAAATAATGAAATCAACTTCAAATAATAGTAATTTTGATGATAATAATATAGGTAATGATGATTCTGATGAAATAGATAATGATAATGATTCTGATGATATAGATAATGATTCTTTAACAAATATTGAAATGAATTTACGTATTTGTATTTTGTCTACGTATTATAACAATTTAAAAATCGATAATTATAGAGAAAAGAAATTCTCTTTAGATCTAATAGGATATACTTTAACAAAAGAAAATTTATGTGAGAAATTACAAGATGAAATGGATAAATTTGATAGCATTCAAAATATTATCAAATATCCGATTGATTATATAAATTATGGACCATGCCCAAATTGTAATCAATTTAACACTGATTATACTTGGTGTCAATCATGTAATTCTAAATATTTTAAGCAAAACTTTGAAAATTGGACTAGTGGAAATTCTGAGATTGATAAACTCATTCAAAAAGTACAACTTAAGGCTAAAAATCATAGAGAAGTATTAGAATGGATTGAGTATAATAAGTTTGAAAATATTGAATATTTGGATGAAGATAAATTTGGAATTACTACTTATAAGGCGATTTGGAAAGATGGATTTATAAGATGTTGGGATACTGAAAAAAATCAATGGGAAAGATGGCGAAAGAATGAAATTGTTACCTTAAAATGTTTAAATTTACAAAATGTTAAGGCTAAATTTTTAAAAGAAGTAAGTTAATTTATTATAATTATTATATAGAAGTTAATTTAAATAATATTAATGTATCATTATTAATTTTTTTTTCAGATTGAATCATATCTTATAATGAATCATTCAAGTAATGTAATTCACTGCTATGGTATTACTAAAGATCCAAAAACAAATACCTTTAAAGCTGTAATAGAATATGCAAAAAATGGTAATTTGAAAAAATATTTGAAAAATAATTATTATTTATTAGATTGGAAAGAAAAGTTAAAAATTTTACAAAATATTGTTATGGGCCTTAATGATATTCATAAAAATGGATTGATTCATTGTGATTTGAATTCTAGTAATATATTATTAGGTGATAATAATTTTGCCTTTATTGCCAATTTTAGATTATTTGAATTATATCAGTCTAGTGATCAAAAAGAAACAGAAGTGTCACCTTATATAGCCCCCGAAATTTTTAAAAGAAAGGAGTATACTCAAGCAAGTGATGTCTATGGTTTTGGAACTATTGTATATGAAATCTATACAGGATTACTTCCCTATATTAATATGAATCAGGAAAATGATATACCTACCGAACATTTTAGTCATAAAATTCCTCAATCAATTTTAGTGACAATTATACAATGTTGGAATAAAGATCCTTCATACCGCCCTAAAGTAGTAGAATTATTTAAATTATTTAATAAATTATTAGATGAAACTTCCCAAATGAATTTATCAGCAAATAGGCGAACTGAAATAAGTATAATTGATAAATATCTTTTAAAATTGGATACTAAAAGTAAAATACTCAAAAAATTATGTGAAAAATGTGGTAAACAATACATTAAAAATATAAAAAATAAATGGTGTAAATCATGCCATTTGGATGATTTAAATAATAATTTCACATGCAGGAATAGCAGAAATGTGAATGATTATAATTTAATTCAAAGAAATCAATTAAATATCAATAAATATACTACTAATTTGATACCTTACAACGAGTTTATTGAAATTAAAGAAATTGATGGTAAAGATGGATTTGCTACAGCATTATGGAGGAATACTAGTCCATTACATAATAATAATAAAAAGAGATTGGTAGGGACATCATATAAAAAAGTTGTATTAAAATATCTGCACAACCCACAAAATATTACTGAAAAACTTACAAATAAGATATCAAATGAATCAGATAATTTATATGAGAATTTTTTAGATTATGAAATAAATCTTAAGTATCAAAATACTGAAAAACTTACAAATAAGGTATTAAATAAATCATATTTATTAGATGATGATTTATCAGATGATTATCAAAATTATGGAATAACTAAAAGTCCAAATACAGAAAATTATTTTTTGGTTTTTAATAATAAATATTTTCAATATCATTGTGAAAAATGTGATAATAAATTCGAAAGTAGTCCATATATTAAAATTTGTAAAATATGTCAAATAAATTATTTAAAAAGTAATTTTATAAACTGGACTAGTAAAAATAAAAAACTTGATGAATTTATTCAAAAAAAGCAATTAGAATTTATTAACAGTTATAATGCTGTATTTGAGTGGATACCTTATAATAAATTTATTGAAATTGAAAAAGTAGATGAAAAATTTGGGCTTGCTACAGCATTATGGATGGATGGTCCATTATATTATGGTACAAGTAAAAAGGAACTGAAGAGAATATCATATGAAAAAGTTGTATTAAGATATTTACATAATCTAGAAGATATTACTGATGAATTTATGAATAAGGTATTGAATATTTTTATTAATCAATTATGATATTTAATATTATATTAATTTTTTTTTTTTTAATAGGTTGAATCGTATTTAGTGGATTATAAGTATCAAAATTATAATTTAAGAGAGTATAAATATAATAAATATCAAATATATGGAATAACTCAAAATCCAGAAACAAGGGATTATATTTTAGTTTTTGATGATAAATATTTTGATTGTTATTGTGAAATATGTGGTAGTAAATATAAGTACAAATATATAAGTGGTAACAATATAATAAATGATAACAAATGGTGTCAACAATGTCAACCAAATTATTTAAATAAAAATAATTCTATAGCCTGGGATAGCACACCGATGCACCATTCCTTTATGCCACCAGTTGATTCCTGGGATAGCACACCGATGCACATCCGCCACCATTCCTTTATACCACAAGTCGAAAAACCTCTTAAAATGACAACCAAAGTTGCCACCTCTGCAGATGCTGCCGCTGTGCTGACTTCTACTTACATAAATCACGATAAAAAATCATATCATTATCATAAATATCTGTAGATGAAAAACAACATTAATGTCCAAATAACTATGGTCATTGTCCAAAATAATGGTACACTTAGTCATATTGATCATTTAGACACCTACTTGTCCTATATATACTATATATTATGGAGCCAGTACAGTACAGACGGTTGTTTTTTTTTTGTATGACGTCCAATTGTCCAGATAATCATTATTGCAAATAAAAACAAATTCATTATGGTGATAAAATAATTTTTTTTGGTTGGATTAAGTATTTTTTACTTCTTACAAATTTTACTATAAATATACATTACATTATAAATTTTATACTTATTATAGTGAGTTTGTATTTGTGAATAAAAGAAGTGCAAATGAATGTTGAATATCAGATATAATAAAATGACCTTTAATATACAAAATTTTGCTGTACCAATTTTTAAAATATTATGCAGTAAGTTAATGCAGTAAGTTAATGAATTTAGATTTTTATTTGAATAATTCAAATTTGCTTTTAAAGGTTAGAATTTTTGTAGTTAAAGTTAAAAGGAAACCATTATAAAGTTCTTTTTTTTTTACATAATCACTACTAAAACTAAAAACACATCAAATATATTTTCAAGAAAAAGGTAAGAATCTGAGATAGAACTTTGCTGAAAGAGTATCTTTAATCATTGCCTAAAAGCATGAAATATATCTAAAAAAAATCAACAACCTTTATTAAAGGTTTGCATTACCCGTATTTTACAGCTTAGCCAAGTCTGCATCTGAAAATTAACTTAGAGTGTTTAGCCTGGTCCAGCCCGGACTTAATATATTAATGGCCCAGCACCATTATATATCAATTTGTTGTAAATTGGCCAACTTAATTTTGACCAGTTTCATTTCCGCCAGAATTAGGCCAGAATTATGAAAATCCGGGTTTACTGAAAAATCATATGCCACAGGTCCGGGTTCCTAGATTCCAGATCCCTTATATAAAATAAAGGATATATATAATTATATAAAAATAAAATAAAATAAATGTACGATGAAAATATAATTGAGCAAAATAGATAAATCTTAAAAATATTTTTTTTTTAAAATCTCAATAAGTTATTCATTTTAAAACAAAATATATAAAATAAATTAACAGAGTGAAGCAATTTAATTGTAAAGGTTTCTCTTAAATGTATATAGCGATAATTTTATTTTCGAAGAATTTTTGTAATTCAAATATACAAATTAAGTTAAAGTTGCATGTTATTATTTGGCAAACTTATCATACATTATGTTCGTTGGATCAAATCGGTTAAAATTATAAAATAATTCAAATCTCAAACATAGAGATACCATAAAAAACATTCTGACTATCCACGTCTGAAATTTTTAATTTGAATATACAGTAGAAGCTTCTTCAGTACTACATTCTCAATCTATATTAGAACTCTATAGGTTATTAAATCCATTGAACTTAACGAAATTTTTAAATTAGAATATTAATAATTCATAAAAAAAAATGAATTTCTAAGATGCTTCATAATTTTTACTCGTCATATACTGTACTAGTATTAAACTTAACAATATTTGTAAGAAGCAAATATATGAAATTTTGATTTTGGTTAGATTCATTATCCTAGGATATCATTAGCAATTGTGAAAGTTATGATGGTGCTTGTACTTTTATCTGAAAATGATGTAAATGGACCTAATTGAAAATATTCGATGGTTTTATAACATGAACGTGCAAAAGTTTGACGGAGTAGCCTGAATTAACACTTTAAGAACTATCAGAATCGTTTAAAATTTAAAATCTCCTACAATTCTTAATCCTTACTTAATAGTAAAGATTACTTTAAATTCACTAATACCTTGATTAGCAACTTTAGTGCTATCAAAATTTATGTAATTTTTATTATTGGTTAAATTTATTAATATGGACGAAATAAAAATATAAGTAGTAATACGTGTTGTTAACAACGATAATAGTGGTTGTTTATGCGGAAAAGATAAGTAATTTAAGGACTAAGCAGTATTGGATAAGTTTAAAACGTTTTGGGTAAAGGATCAATTGTGTAAGTGTGGTTCGCACTCATTATTAGTAAATGAACAATATCTTTCAAAACAAGTTAAATTATTATTTTAAAATTGTATCAAAGTTTGTACTGTTTTCAGATTGAAGATTAGACTGTTCAGCATAATCAAAATTGCTGAAATCGAAAGTCATCGTTGCTATAAATGTAGAATTTAATTAAAAGTTGTAAATTTTTTATGTCAAACCTGTTGAAGAATTAAAACAATTTCGTAAAATAATATCAATTGTATTTGAGCTTTTCGGACCTTATGAATCCTAATAGTCGATTACATATTATTATGACACGCAGATTTAAGTTCGTTATGTCCGTTAAAAAAAATTTCCTTTTTTTCAATTTCATAATGATGTAATTTTGTAATTTTAAAATATTCACTACCGCTACTTATCTTCTATCATTAAATCTTTCATATTCATAAATTTTTATATATTGCTCTTCAACGCATTGTTCTAATAATAAAAGAAAATATCAATGTGAAAATAGTTCATGGTAAAACTGATTTTGAAAAGAATGTAATTGAATCTCAAAAAATTACAAAAATAAATTTCTAATGATCTTTATAACTCTATTTTTATTCAAAAATTATTTGTTTTATTTCATATGATAATGATTGGATCAAGTAATTTTGGAAAAAGTTATCTACTTCTTAGAAACAAATAACTTTAACTGTGAGAATATAATCATTGCGAAGCAATCACCACTCGAGTCAGCACATAGAAATTTGTAAGTATAAGCTCTATCGCTCTACGCTATTAAATCTCAATGTTTATTTTAAAAAAATTGAACAATTTATATATTTATTATCTGTTATAATATTCACTACTATTCAACCAACTATACACTCTATTCGTAAAAATACAAACCAATAAATGACAAATTCTAACCTACTTATTCCTATCCTATTTATTTATTCTTGGGTGAGATTTTCACTTCATCGATAATTGGTGCTATCTTTACTTAGTATTTTAGTATTTATAACGTAAATAATATACTCTAAGTATTCAAAATCATCATTCGATTGGTATCATCATTATTAATTATTTACTTTTTTTTTTTAACGAAGTCAAATTATTACTTTATTAGGAAATAAGAAAAATTACAAAAAAAGAAATGATCTACATTATATAACAGAACACGATCGAATTATACTATAATATTATCAGGGACTTAAGATTGTTCAAAAGAACTATCTACCAGGTTCACCAAATTATCGTATATCCACTACTATTCGTATGGACTTCGGTAATGTTATATAAAAACCTGTCACAACACCTTTAACTACTACTACAATACAAAAAATAATAAAAATAAAACTACCGTAATCAATAATATTATAGTAATCTATTGTATTACCCCAAAATAAATATGACTCTGAAGACTTTGTAGATTAAAGTATTTCTTATTTTTCGATGTACGCGTTTTATCAATAAACTGCTCTTTACCAAAATGTTGTTTTTTAACATTTTTATCAATTCCCAAACCTCTATTAATTTCATTAAGTTTATTACATCTCATTTTCCAAAAAATCATAGATTTATCCAAAATTTCATTCCTAAAATTATATGACAAGGTTTTAACTTTTGATTTCGTAGATAATCAGTATTAATTATTTACTTGCGTCATCTATAAGTTCGAGATTATTAACATTTCCAACTCCTTAAATGGCAAAAGCACTATCGTTGGATAAAAAACATGTTTCCAGTTCGAAATAATGAACACCTACGATCGTGTTTTAAACGTAAAAGTTGTATCAATGATCAAGAAATAACTCTTTGAAACTACTTGAATGGTTGAACTTGATAAAATCATAAGCGTATTGTCGGTTCTGTCATTTGTCAACTAAATGTGTTTTTTTATTAATGTGTTGAAATACATTCTACAATAAATTGACATGTTTTTCAACGCAATTTTCAATGCAATTAATGTATTTTCAACGCGTTATTATACTACATGTGTAGTTACACGATCCCAGCATAGCGAGTATGGTATTGATTTAAGGATATAAACATATCTTATTCTGCCGAATTCCGTTTGAAAATTCACGTGTCTGTTTTTTTGAACTAGATATAATCGAATAATTGTGTAGCTCAGAGTGAACGAAAATTTTGATCACATGTTATCTATTCTAAGTGAGGTTAATTTGTTCTATTTATTCTCTTATATCGGATACCATTAGCACTTCTGCCTCTAACCCATAAAGATCCAATCACCTTCCATTCCATCACGTTTGTTAAGTATGCCAGCATTTAAGAACCTATTAACTGCGTTTCAAGGCAAATTTACGCATCACATAATTTGATAAACTGTTGTTAAAAATAATACTACATATTTCTCTCTGATTATGCCTTTTTATTCATTTTAGCATAATATATCACATCATTGAAAGCCACTAACAAAATGATTTGATAGAATTTTTCTAAAAAAATTTATTTATTAAAATAAATCCTCATGCGAAAAAAAAATTGCCGAAATTAATGTTTGCATAATGCCAGAGTCTATCTCCTATTATAATTGTAACTCAAATTATTCATGAAAAAATTATTGAGACTACAAAAAAAAATTACTCATGATGCAATGACTGAATACATCCTTAAAACTTTTGTTTTTCTATTGCTCTTTTTTTTAAGTCTGAAGACAACAAATTATTTTCACTTTGGATCGACTTCGCTTTTTTCCTTCCCTCTCTCTTGCTCTCCCTTTCTCGTTACATCTTTTATCCAAAAGTGGGTTCGTAGATTTGTAGGTTGGTAGGTTTGGTGGGTGGGATTGTGTATGGTATCGTGTTTTCTTTTAGATTACTTCGTATTCCCTATAAACAACATAAACAACCCTCTTCTTAAATATCATATCTTCGTCATAGAGAAGTCAGCTTTTCTTAGATGTTTTCGCTATTATTGACCTTTTTCAATGAGGTAATAGTCTCACTAACACACTTTGGCGGGTCGTTTTGGTGGTGCCTAGTCCATTTAACCGAGATAAAGTTTAGTCAAGCGTCATTAAAGATTTCTGTGAAGACAGGAAACTCAGTTGTATAAACTAAATTTTTCCTAGGCAATTCGAATGGAAAATACGTCCGCAGATTAGCATAATATATTAGGGATGTGATATATACAATTTTAGGTATTTGTTTAGATTATATAACAGGTAAGCCCTAAATATTATGAAAAAGCATTATGAATATTTTTTGGGGGTATACACTCGAAGAAGGAAAAATCAGAAAACGATCTGGAAATATTTCTATGCCAATTACCTTATAACTTAAGGATAAATTTTGTTATTAAAAAAATAGAGAGATTCATTGATCCTTACTAACAAACGTAATTCCTGTTCTTCAACTTCAGTCTCCTTCTTAATTGATTTTTTTCGTTAATATAGGCGCCGAATAGATGTGAAATTAAGAATTGCAAAAACTAACGTGATTTTTGAGGAAAAATCACCAAAGAATTGTTACGAATTTGTACAAAATAAAAAAAAAATAGTTCTATTAAAGTTAATTGTCGAACTTATGTGGCAACAGCATTTTATAAAATACATAATACATACCCACTATGATCCCGATCTTTTAGCATTCAGATCATCTCAAAATATTTATATTGATAGATCCAAGGTCCTAGGAACGTTCAAATTGGATTTGCAATGTCTTTAAAGAGTTAATCCTTGTTACCTACAAATATTTAAATTTTATTAACATAATGTTAATATCTTTTGCAGTTGTTTTGATTCCATAAAAGTATCCTAAATATAAGTCATTATTGACATCGGTTCTATTTGCTTCCATATATTAGCAAAATAATAATAATAATAATAATATCTACATACTTTTGAACTACGTGATGAACTTAAGAGATGCCAAATTTCTTTTCTGTACCAAAAATAGCGGAAAGTGATCTAATACATAATGCACAACCTTGCCAATAATCATGATCCATTCCACAATTCTTTGGAATAATCAGTCGACGCATACTCGTAAGCGTGGCCTAATGCATAGAGTGAAGTAATCCATTTGCTTATGTAGTAATAAGAACAAAAACCACTATTAGCAAATTTTCACGAAGCTTCTACAAAATGTTCAAAACACTTACAAAATATCAAAGGAGAATTTGCATTGTTTCAAAATGTAAGTGTTATCTACCAAGCGTAAAACAATTCAGTTTCCCAACGCTTAATTATTATATATGTTCTATGAGAGAATCTGGTCATGGAAGGCGAATAACAGTAGTTTACCGATCAGAAACCAACTAAATCTCGCAATCAGGACACGATCCGTTTTACGAGGATTTAAAAGCTTTAGCTCCACTTGACAAAATAAGGGGCACTAAAAATGTCAAAGAAAGTTTTTTGTTAAATACTCTTATAAATTAAAACAATACGTTATTTGTAACTTGCCTTATACACAATCTCGCTTTCATAGAAAGAAAATTTTTTTTACCAACAAGGAAACTCATATACAAATTGAAATTATTCAGATAGTTCAATAATATTATAAATAAAACAAATTTTAGAAATGGAAATTCTGTTTCTGAGCGTTTCTCTCGATTTGTGGTTATTTCAGGGTCATTAAATTTGCCAGTAATACGAAATTAAAGGGGAAGTTTCGTCAACACCATTTGTTCGGGTCAGCTGGTTTATTGTGTTCAAGCTAACTATCTGTCGGACCTCTACCAATGAAGGAAATAATTAGAAATACAGTGAAGATAATTCAAAATTGATACTAATGTAAATTGACAAACTAGTTTATAGCAAGATAATTTAACAAAAAATTATCAACTTGCCAAAAAAAGAGTTTTTTTAAAAAAATGTTACCTTATTAATATTCTAATATCGAAATATTGTTTTATTTGTTTTATTTGCTTCCAATTCACATTATATCTGAAATATTTTACTTTTATATTATTAATTAATAATATTTTATTCGTCAATTTATCGATCTATTATTTGTAGAAAAGAAAGCAATTACTGTAGAACGTGAAATCCCGAATTTATTGCAGATGTGTTACCTAATTTAAGTAAGTTAGGTCCCATTTTTCTAGCACGTAGCCCCTGAAACTAATAAAATTAGGGTAGAAAAGTAACTCCTTGTCCGACTATGTAGATCGCGTCTAACTCAGCCTATGATGATATGATCTGCAAAATATATTAATAATATTTCACTCTAACCAAATATAGAATATAAACTCTAACCAGATATAGACATGCATGTGTTATATATTATATATATTATATTCACATGATCTTAAATTATATCAGATATTGATTCAGAATTTATGTACCAAATCATTCATTTGACATGAAAAATTTCATTTTGTATCTTATTAAAAAAAAAATTCAAACTTTGAACGCTAAACGCAAACTAGAATATGAGGTCATTATAACTTTTAGTGGAATTAAATATCTATAAGGGATTGCCAAATGAAATAAAATTAGGATCGTTGTATACAAATTAATTGTATTATATCATCGTCTGAATTTTCATTCCTCTTTTTTCAATGTAATCATATATATGATTCATTAATAAAAAATTGTATTATATTCGAGACGTTAAAAAAAAATGATTTTATTGCTTCCCGAATTTTTTCATTTATTATTATAAGTTGCATGCTGAATTTTATGACAAAGAAATTTATGTAGATATCTAAAATTTGACTATAGTACAAATTTACACCATATCTTTATATCTTGAAACATTTCGATCAATTACATTATTATCTAAAATCTTTATTTTTAATCCTAATGACGCATAATTCAATCTCTTTTTATCATTTAAAATGGTCTGTAAAAAGAAGCAAAATTTATCTTCCTACAAAACGTCACGATCGACGATCCTTATGATACATAAAAATTAATTTATCTCTTATGCTCCTAGAATTAATAGTGTCAAAATTTATCTTTAAATTCCATAGCTACACAAGATAACAATTTAATGTTACAATTACTTTTTTGAGAAATGGGGCTAATAAAAGTTATACAGGAGATCATCCATTGTACCGATGTACACAATTTGAGTTGTTTAACATGTATAAGTTACACCACGATTAGCGTTACGAAAAAATTCTCCGATTTTTTTCATTTCTAAATTTTTAAAAAAATTAGTAAAATGAATTTCAAAAAATTTAAAAGTAGTATTATGTTTAAAGCATTTCTCAATGAAAATGGGAGAACTAAAATAACAGTTAAAATAGATGACCCTCCATCACAAGTATTAGTCGATTTAAACGTCAATGATAATTTATCAAATATTCGTGAAGAACTTAGAATAAATGATATGATTGAAATGAATGACGCATTGTCATTTGCAAAGAAAGAACCCGATGGGCTTAGTGAAATAGGTGTAGATGAGAAGAGTATAAATTTGGATGTTATTTTAGATGGTAACGTTTTGCATTTAATAAAAAGTTCCAAATGTAATTGGAAATTTTTGAATGTTAAATTTCATCTAGAATATGGACTTTCTATAACTCCTAATGGAATTAAGAAAGCTAAGAAAAAAGCATTCACAATAAAAGATTGGAAGGATTGTAAAATGACTAAAATTGGTGCTAAAGGATGTCAAAAAGGAACATTTGAATATAATTCAAATGAATATTGGGGGATGAAATCAAATTTATTATTTAGTGGGAATATTAATGTAAGGGATTTAGTAAATTTAGGAGTATCAGTCGGAAAATCGCAAAATAATAACGTTAATGTTGAAATGAATTCAACTTACAGTTATAGAGAGTTTGGCAAAGTATCTTTAGAATTTAGCAAATGTTTAGTACCAACTTCTGATTTCATTAATATAGTAGAGAAAGCTATAGAATCCGGAGATCCAAATGAACTTAAGCAAATCATTGAGGAATATGGCCAATTCATTCCGGATGAAGTTATTTTAGGTGGAAGATTTTATTTTGAAGGGACACATACTTCAAAGAAATTAACTGAAGAAAATGATTATGAAAGCGTTGTTAAAGTAGGTATTCAGCAGGCTTTAGACATTGGAGTAGGAAATAGATCTGAAAATTCAAAAGGAAATACTAATTCTTGTAAACGTGAATGTACGAAATTAATTGGAGGAGAACAACCTGATAGTCTTGAAGAATTTGATGAAACTGCTTGGGTTAGATCTTTAAAGGATTTTAGAAATTGGGATTGTATAGAATACAAAAATCCTATTAGCATATTTCAAATTTTACCTAATGATTCACGTGATTTACATGGAAGAATTTTTTCATTGATTGGAAAAAAGATTCATTATTCAAGGATTGAAGATTTTACGTATAATTTGGAAGAATTTGAAAAACCAAAAGTACTTAAATTAGATATACCACCAAAAATTTCAAAAATTGTTCAAAATAAAAAGACTGATTGTAATATCTTTGCAACAGTCTTAGATACAGACGAAAATGATGATTTTTTTAATTATCAAATTTTTCATCCACCAAAAGGAAATCCAAGTCTTATTATCCATTGTATACAAAACAAACTTAGAAAACGTGAGTGTAAATTAAAAATCGGATGGATGATTGTTGGTTATCATACAGATTTTAACTCTATTTTTACAGATTCAAATATTCAATTGAAAGTTCTAGAAAGTGATTTTAATGCATCGAAGCAATCTATGGATGATAAAAAATTCTTAGAATTTGAATATAATTCATTAATAGAAAAAATTCCTTGTTTAGGAATTCCTGTACTTAGTAAATTAGATTCCTCAAATGAATCTATTGTCATCGGACATCATTTCTTCAATGTTAAAGAAAATAATAAAATTGGTTCATACACATTTTCTTATTGTTTTAAACATAATCATTATGTCAATTTACCTGATTTTACTTTTTATACGCTTATTATATCAAAATACTCTAATCCCGATGATTATGGAATGTCATCTTTTACTAAAAACAATTTTAAGGGAAAAATACCGTCTTTTAGTAGCAATAGTTTTAAGGCCAAAATGAACAAAATGATCAAATCGAAGTCTAGTAAATCCGATTCTTTAAGACAAATGAAATTAAAATATGTTAGTTTACATACTTCAGGGGAAAATAATTGTGGTCCAATTTTTTTGAAACAAAAATCTAAGAAAATTAAAAGATATACTATAAAAATTAGTTGCGGACAAGCCTCTTCTTGTATTTGTAAAAATAGCACATTAAAAAAATCAAAAACGAACCTAGAATATGCATTCTTTACTCCAAAAGAAGGTAATTGTTTCTATTCAATTATTCAATTTATTTCATTCATTAATTATTTCTACTGATTATGACATGTTTTAAAAAAACACCACCAGAAAATAAAGACGAAACAGAAGCATGAATTACAAAGAGAATGTGCATATTGTAGAATAAATATTCCAACGAAGAAGTAGGAATCTTCAACATATAGAGGAAGTAACGCCATGACGCAACGAAGGCCACCATATAGGCGGTAATCCTTACAATTATATTACTATAAAAATTAATTTTTTTTTTAGAATTATATAAGATTATATGTTTATTATATTTAAATGACTTATATTATAAAATGCTATATTAAATAGACGAATCATTTGAAAACTAAAATCTTCCTTATAAATAGTTACAATAAATACCATTTTACAGATAATTTGATATACTAGATAAAACATTTGGAATCGAAATGACTATTTTATAGGACGTTACTCTGTTAATTCAGAAATTAAAAATTTGAATAAAAGTACATGTATGATAAATAAATTGACTTTACGCCATTTAATAAATTATTCACTCATCTTTTTCTTGAATTATTTTACTTATATCAATTAATTTACTTATATTAAGACGTTTGCTCAAATTAAGCTGTTTACTTATATTAAGTTGTTTATTATATTGTTGTAAATACTTGTTAGGTTCATTATTGCTAACTATTATTGAGTATGAAATTTTTAAAATATTAGTTTCGGTTCGTTTAAAACAAATAAGATTAAATTAATATTAGCAGAAAAATTAATTACCTTTTGAAAAAATAACTTGAATATCATCATCTAAAATAGTTTCTTGAATGATATTTTGAATATCATCAAATTTGTCAATTTCATTTTCGTTCAAATTTTCTTTAGTTAAATTATGTCCAATTGAACCTAAAGAGCATTTTTCTTCTTCGTAATCAATCTTTAAATTTTTGTAATCCGTGTACAATATACAAATATTTAAATCTATATTAACATTTGCCTCAGAATTTATAGGCTGATTTATACTTGATTCATTATCAATTATTTGTAAATTAATAGAATTATACACCCAATCAACTAATTTAACGGGATTTTTAAGCTCATAATTTGTCGAAGGACAATGTGCATTAATAAGAATTGTGTATCCTCGAGATAATGGGACAGGAGTTTTAACGTTATAAATTTGTTTGCCAGATTGCAAAGTAATAGTTTTTTTAATACATTCCATTTGAAATTCTCGATTACTTGGACTAAAAACCGACAATTTTGTAGGATTTCCTATTATCATCCACCATATATAACATTCCGTTATATTAACATTTGTTTCCGTTAATTTGTTTATAATTGCAGTAAATCCATTAAGATCGTATAATTCAAAATTAACAATAAAATCATCTAATTTTGAATTAACCTTCGAAATAATTGATCCAAATACTTCATAATTTTCATCCTCCAATGATGTCCCTATATCTATTCTCTTATAATGTTTAATATTATTATTATCTAAATCTTTCAACTTATTAATTCCGGTCATTACAACTTTTCGATTATTATTATTATTATTGAGAATAATGTCAATTTTCCTCTTTTGTTCCGATTCAAGAATATCGTACAATGAAATTATTTCGTCCAATTCAATAACTTCTAACTTGTCATTTGTATTATTAATCCAATTATTTAAATCATTTTCTTCCATAATATCTCCTTTTTGTGTTAAGAAATATGAAATATCTAAAACCTTCATATACGATAATAAAGATCCAGGTATCGGTAATTTTAAATTGATCTTTTCGAAATTACCAAAAAAAGAGGTAGTTGCGATATTTTTAAGAGATTTTCCTAAAGTAATTTTTAAATGGAAACAAATGCCCATATTCGTCGAATACATTTTGTAAAGCATTAGATGGTTTCATATTATTAAGTGCTTTTTCTATAGCATTATTAAATTCTTCAGAAGGTTTTATATAATTCCTGTTTATAAGAATTTCATATCTTTCATGTTTGACTATTAAATGAATACTATCCTTATCACTAAGATCATTATCAGATTTAATGAATGGAAACGATCTAATATTTTTAGTTGAAAATATATTATTTATTAATAAATTCTCCTCTAATTGAGTTGTCGGATTCGTCATCTCGAAATAAGACTTATTACTCAAATTTACTTTAGGAGCTTCAATAAAATTAATGGCAGCTTTCTTACTATATCCTATAATGTGCGATTCATTAATCGTCAGACCTTTAAGTAAATGAAAATCGTTGATCCATGTTATTAAATTAACATAATTAAAATATGCTTTTTTCGTGCTTATAAGACCTTCATCTATTACTGCAGCCTCTGCATTATTAGCGATTTCGACTTTAGTAGTTTCGTATTCACGCATAATCCATTCTTCTAATTTTAATTTCTCTTCATAATTAGCAATTCCCGGTTGTTTCTCTATTAAAGTTTCAAAATCATCATCTGATAATGTGCGGAGATTATTATAAGAAATAATATCCAACATATTATCCTGATATAAATTATTCATCCAGTTAAATAGTTCTTTAGGGGATTTTATCTCTTCCCCATTTGATGTTTCTAATCGTGGTAAAAAATGACCGTCAAAAGGATCATTACTAAATGGAATTTCTTCGTTATTTTTAGCTGAATTGTACGCCCAGATCAAATAAAACTTGAAAATATTAATTTGTTTTGAAGGAGTTAAAGTAAAATTCTTAACAAATAACTGCCCGCCAGCTAAAAACTTATTTGCAAGAATATGACCATACAACTCATGAAATTTTTCTTTATCACCCGCAAATTGTGAAACAGAATCCAATAAGTTAGCCTCATAAGTGATTTCAGCAACCGGAAAATTAATACACATATCCAGTTGTTTTAAAGCATCATTAAGATAATTATTATCATTATTTAAACAGAGCAAATTTTTAGGAGAATCAGGATCATTTATATTAATATAAACAACAGGGTCTCCTTTATATAAACTTATATCCAAATCGCCATCATAAGCTAAAACAGCTTGTTTACTTGGTTGTATCCTATACCCATCCAAGAATAATCCATGGTTCAACTTCCACTGTTGTATTATTTGTTTCTTAGTTTCTATTTTACATATAGTTAGTATATTTTTGGAAAATATTCTTAAAAACTAAAAAAAGTTAAACGAATAACTTACCAACTTCCTTCCCCTCAAATTCATTATAATCATTGTCTAACTTTTTATACCATTCCATAGCTTTTTCAGGATCCTTTTTTGTACCAACGCCATCTTCATAACAAATAGCAACATTACACTGAGCAATTTTATTATTCATATTAGCAGCTTTCAAATACAATTTAAATGCTTTCGTTTTATCAATAGAGGTTCCAATACCTTTTAAATAACAATAACCCAACATATTTATACTGTAAGAACATTCATTATTAGCGCTTAAACTATAATAGTGGAAAGCTTTATTATAATCAATATTGACAGAAACACCAAATTGGTAGAAATTTCCAACATAATATTGTGCGATTGCATGACCACTATCTGCCGCTTTCTGATACCAATACATAGCTGTTGATTCACTCTTTACAGTACCGATACCCTTTTCATAACAAATTCCTAAAGCAAATTTTCCTGCCACACTATCTTTTTTAACACTTCTTTCATAGCAACCAAACGCCAATTTTTTATTAATTTTAGTTCCAAATCCAAATTCATAACAAATTCCTAAATAATAGTAAGATATAGCTTGATGATCCAGTGATGCTTTATAAAAATAAACAAATGCTTTATCTATATTTAGCGATGTACCAATTCCTGAAAAGTATAAATATCCTAAAAAATATCCGTAACTTGGATCTGCTTTGTTATTGTCATATAACCATTTATAAATTCCTTCAATTGTGATATCGTGTAATGACAAGTAATCATCAATAATTGAACGTCGTTGACCACGAGCCTTTCCTTCATTTGTTATCTTAATAAATAAATCTACTAACCCTGATACGATAGTACTAGCTATTTTTGAGTCATCTTTCGAATCATGTTTAACATTTTTTAAATTTTCTGCTTTTTGGTATAATTCAGTTGCCATTTGTTTATTGATGCTAGTTCCAATTCCATTTTCATAACAATATCCTAACATATTTATTCCATTTGAATTTCCCAAAACTGCCGTCTTCTGATATAATTCGAATGCCTTTTGTTTATTGATCCTAGTTTCGATTCCGTGATGATAAAAGCATCCGAGTAAAAAAATATAATTTGATCTATCCTGATTATTTAAAAGCCAATTATAGATTTCTTGTATTTTGTTCTTATTAGTAAAATCAAGAATATGTTGCTTTATTGCACTTTCTTCTTTTCCTTTATTTGGCTTCTTAAAAATACTATCAACTAATTCATCAATCACAATGCTTAAATCATTTTTAGGTTTTTCAATTAAATCACTTATATCAGCTATTCTTGCATCTAAACATTCAGAAAAATATATTTCCACACTAAATCGTTGATATCTATCTTTTTGAATTTGAAGATCAGTTGATGAAATCATTAACTGTCTTAATTGTAAAACAACCTGATCTATGGTTGGCCTATTGTCTGGTTCATCATCCCAACAAACTAAAAAACGAAATTAAGGATCGATTTAAATTAAAATATTTTAAATATCGTAAATCAAATTATCGAACTAAAAATTATAATTACTTGTATATATCTTAACATAATCATCAGGGGTATTTGGAACAACTTTCTCTCTAAGTCCTTGTAAAATTCTCATAGCCAAAGCAACATCATAAATTTCAGGATAAAAAGGAAGTCGAGCACTTGATATTACCCATAACAATATACCAACGCTGTAAACGTCACTCTTTTCATTTAATGAATATTTACGATATTTTATACGAGAATCAAATAACTTTGGATCTACGTAGGGAATTACCCCAAAAAGCATATTAGTAGAATCTGAATCTTTAACCCTTTTTGATAATCCAAAATCAATCAATTTGATTTTATTTAGATGCATCGATATATTAGAGGGTTGCTATTATGAAAGGTTTAATTAATATATAATATATAAAGCAATATTTTAATATTAAAATTACAAATTACCAGATCTCCATGAATAATGCCTTTATCATGTAAACAAGATACAGCACTAGCTAACTGGTATGCCAAATTATATTTGTCATTCCAGTTAAGTTTATCATAATTGTTTTTCAAATAGTTTAGAAGTGTTCCCCCACCAGCGTACTCCATTACTATCGCATAACGATTTTCTAACAAATAAAAGGAATAAACTTATCAGTTTTGTAGAATTAAATTTAGATATTTTATCGTATTTCGCCTACCATTTTTATCATCTCCAGTTTTTGTGATTCCATAAAATTTAATAATATTTTCGTGGAAATCTACTGCTCGTAGAAATTTAATCTGAATATTAAATAGAATATAAGTAATAATATAAATATAAGTATTGAAATGCATATTATTTAGTAAATTACCTCACTAACTAATTGTTTTACATTGAAGCCAAGTTCAAAAAAATCTTTCAATGCAAAACAACGATCGGTATTTTTCCAATATGCACGGTATACTTTTGAGAATCCTCCACTTCCAATTTCTTGAATATCGTGAAAATCTTTGTATTCATAATAATTAATATGTTCTTTATAAATAGCTTCTTCAATCCAAGTAACCCATTCGTTAGGTTGATTATCCATTTCGGCGTTTTTTTAGAATGATAAGACATGCTACAAAGAAAAAAAAAATTATTTATAATATATTTTTAATGTTACATTACACAAATTATGATTCGGTCCGGAGAGTTGTTAAATTTATTCCGACGATCATTTTACTGGATTACGCCAAAAGTTAAACTTGTACTACGAAATATCATACAAAAAACATTCAAATAATTTTTTTTTCGAACCCTCTTTATTATAAACAAAATATTTTAAATTAATTATAATTGTGATAATTGCTTGCTAAATATCGAAATTGAGATATTCGTTAAGCAATTGATGAGCCAGGAGTCTAGGACCCCGAGCAATACATATATAGGTAATAAGAAAGGTCAAAAATTTTATAATAGCTCTACGCAAAGTTTCTATTAAGACTGTAAATAAGCAAACTCAACATGTGGTTTCACAAATTGTCAATTTACAACAACGTTTTATTTTTCAATAATATCATCCTAACTAAAATATCCATCATAGTAATTTTTTCATCCTCTATTAACTTTTGCATATTACAATAAATTAAAATTTTTGTTTCTAAAGTAAGCAATTGTAACATATAACTTTATAATAATTCTGCGAGAATAAGCAAATGAAAAATGTAACAGCAAAAAAAATACCATTAATTTTACGGCCATCTTGATCCACGAGTTTCCGATCCTAAAGGACGAAAAGAAAAAATTTTTTAAAAAATAAAATATTAGTAATTATCGAAAAAAAAAAAAAAATTTAAAAAAAAAATTTATATAAGCAAATAATATTGTTACTTATATATCCTGATGAGCTCGTTTAGATAAATATAATTATCCTTTGAATTCAATTTTAGAATAGAAACGCTTTAATTAGTTTTTATTGATTTCTTATTCTTTAAATAGATTTAAATCAAAATTACACAAAATAGCTTAAGATCAATTAAAAATCTTTGACGTCAAAATTTCTATCGTGAAAATCTTAAATTATTTAATTCAGTTTCTCGCATCTAATATCATTATTAAACCTTGGTATCTACGGATCATAAAGAATCATTAGAATTTTCATTATTGATTAGTTTTATTATATACAATGTGCTTTCCTTGTTCCCTTCATGACTTCGTTACATTTTAATTTTTTTTAAAAGAAAATCATTAACTAAATCATATAATGAATTATTACTATATACAGTATATTTATTATAAAGAATGTTATTTTTGCAAAGCAGCAAATAAAAATATAAAAATAATTTTTTCCTTTAACTTTTTACTACAATAAAACCAATTTTAACGTTCAAATTTAACAAACTAGAAGATACTGTATACTAACAACAGATACAATAACATAATCAATTATATAATTAATAAAATACATGTACATAATAATGTTAATAAGGAGATTGAGGAGTTACAATACGATTATAACCATTTTGTTTAAAGAAAAGACCACAACGATTACATAATAATTTTCCTTCAGGTTCTCTCCAACAAGGAGTTTCTCTTGCACCACAATTTTGACATTTTGGTTGATTAGAACCAGTCCTACCAAGTTTTACTAATCGAATTTCACCATTTGTATCAATTTCGATAGGACGATTACGTCCTTTAACCTTGAGACTTAAGAAAGGAAGGAATGAAATTAATTAAAAAATGTAACAAATAAAAAAAAATAAAAAATAAAAATGATATTTACTATAATCCACAAGCGTTACAAAGTAAAGATTCGCCTCGAGGATCTCTTCTCCAAGCAGGGGTTTCTCTTGTACCACAATTCGAACAACGATAATTTTCACCCGATCTGGTCGTAGGATGATAATCAGTAGAAGAATTTAAAGTAGTTTTTGATTTTCTACGACGTCTCCTTTTAGTTTGAGTTGTACATTCATTACACTCAGAATCACCTGAAGTGAGATTGGTAGGTGAAACAGGAGCTACTTGCTGTTGCTGATTAATGTAAACAGACGAAGGAGGAACGCAAGTTGAATAAATGGCATTATTTGGTAAAGAAAAATAATATTGAACAGGAAAAGGTAAAGGTCCTGATGTAACAGGATAAGGTAAATTGGTATGATGAGGAGGGGTAGTAGTGTATCGACATTGTAAACAAAATGGATTTGTACATATAGTTGAATCCCTATCACGAGAAATTTCTGATGGCGAAACTATGGATAACATTGTTGATGGATGAAAATTTTGTCCATGAATTGGTTTTGGATTTGATTGATAGATTGAATTAGGTTCGTTATAATGAACATTATTATCATTAAGAGTGACGGAACCATTAATCTTATGATACATAAAATTTTCGTTATCTGGTATCGCACCGGTTTCACATTGTGAAGTATAATCATTTTCCAATTTTTGCAACCTAACAGGAGAAGGTTTTTGAATGATATTACAAATATTATGAAGAGATAAATGATTGTCGGAAGTAGGTACGGACTTTTTATCATCTTCGTTAAAAGTGCTAAAAGTGCTAGAAGTGCTGGAAGTGCTGGAAATACTAGAATTGTTGGATTCAGTCTCATCATTCTCTTGAGTTGAAGAAAAGGTTCTAGGAGAAGATGGCTCTGGAAACTTTGATTCGGCAGTTGTCGACATGATTTTTATATTTTAATAAAGCGATAAATCCGCTTTTAATATTACAATATTATTTTTTTTTTAAAAAAAAAAATAAAAATATGGAAAATAATAAAAAAAAAAATGCGAAAAAAAGTAAATATTAGTAATAAATAAAATATTGATAATTATTAATAATTCAGAGATTAATTTTTTTTATCATTGAAAAACTGATAAGACACAAGAAAACGAACAATGATAATGATAATGATAATGATAAAAATAAAAAATAATGATCGCTTTTAAAAAAAAAAAAGTTAATTATTTATTTTTTTTCCGAAGGACTGATAAGAAAAATAAAACTGATCGTTTGATGATGCTTTAAAGTGATCAAAATATATTAAATAATAACGAAAAGATAATCACCTGTTTATTTAAAATGATTTTTTAAAAATGATTTTTTAAGAAATTTCTTTATTCTTATTTTATTTATTTTTTTTTTATTTTATTTTTCTTAAAAAGAAAAAATAAAATAAAAAAATAAAATAATTGAAGGAGGTGAGAGTTTTATTAATAAATATTATAATTAAAAAAAAAAGGCTGAAGAGGTACAACATCAAAGTTTAAGTTTACTGATTATTGATTTTTTGATTTTTACAATCATTGGATCAATTGAATCAATCACTTTCAAAATCGTTAAATCGTTGCAATGACGAAATATCATTTAACGTGATATGAATTCATACATATAATATAATGGCATTATCACGTTATTCATTTTATCAAGCACGAATAAATTTGTTATTTACGCAAAAATCAAAAATTAGATCGAGAGTAAAATGTCAAGTTAAACATCAACTATATAAACGGTAAATAGTTAAGAATCGCGTGTTAAATATTTCTTAGTTAATAAAACCAACAAAATAATTTACGCGTATTATCAGTCTTAGACATTAGAATTTTCTTAGAAATCTCTCAACTTTCAAGAATAAAATTATTCTTTTTACAAAACGAAGGAAAAATTTAATGAATATCATGTGACTCCTGCGCCACATTTCTTTTTCATCACGGTGGAAATCCCGTTTATATTTTAAATTCATAATAAATTATTTTATTTATTTATTTATTTACAAATAAAATTTTGTGTAATATAAATATAGTAATAAACAATAAATTTTGCTAATACACCTATTATTCTTAACACGGAAAACGTTCAAACATATACACAGGCAACCTCAATTTCCAATCCTTCGATATATCGGAGTTTGGATTACAACCTCAATTTTCAATAAACTTGAACCTTCGACAATAATAAATTTATTTTCGATTTGTGTTATTCTAATGGAACGGGCGAATCCAGTTTATCGAGACTACTTGAATATATATATTTTTTAGTACTAACGTTAAAGAAAAATAAAAAATTATTGACCAAAAAATAAGAAATAATTTACCTGATACACGGATAAAAAAATTTACATTCTATATTCTTTACTGATAATTTCTTATTCTTGCAAATTGAACAATCTTTATTACAACACTTAAGGTATTTAATTTTAATTTGATCGTTTTTTTGCTTTGGAAAAATTGGACCACGTCCCTCTTTAGAATACAAACTAATATACTTTGGTTGGAGAGGTTGGAAAGATTTAGTGGATCTATTCCATATATTACGTTTAAGAGGTAATGTCCCATACTTATGATTTTTATCATGCGGAACGATAAGTGTATAAATAGTAAATTCTGGTAAATTGACATAATGTCGGTTTTTTAAGCAATAAGAGAATGTACATGCCCCAATTTTATTTTCATCTTGTTCATAAAAGTGATGACCAATGACAAGAGAATTATTTTTAGAATCTGATTTACTTAACACAGGAATCCCAATATAAGATGGTCCAAAATCTAATAAATCCATATTAAATATTTGATTGCTTGACGCATTAACCTTATGATTTAGAACTTTCAATTGAACATTAAAATCTGAGCGAGTGAAATCAAAATTTGTATCATAACCAACAATCATTATCCCGATATTTAATTTGTATTTGCGTTTTTTGATATCCCTTTGAATACAATGAACTATGAGGCTTGGCTTTCCATTTTGTGGAAGAAGGATTTGACATGTAAAAAAATCATTCTTGGATTCTTCTGTATCAACGACTGTTGCAAAGATATTGCATTCCGCTTCTTTATTTAAAAGAATATCTGAAATATCTTTTGGTACGCCTATACTTGATAATTCTACAATTCCCGGTTTACCACTATCATTTGAGATATATTCATAATCTATAGCTTCTGAATAAAGAATCTTTTTTCCAAGAGATTCAAAGGTTCTTTTACGTAAATCATTAGGTAACAGTTGAAAAATGCTAACTGGTTCCTGTAATTCTATACGATGCCAATTTTGATAATGTTCTAAAGATTCAATCCACATTTTTTCATTAAACTCTTTATCAACAGGATGTTTTCCACCAAGTAATCTCATTTGAATAAAGTTATAAAAATTTGACTCTCTTTTTGAATCATTGGAATTATTCCCTATTCTAAGATCTATAGGTCCAGCTCCTATACCTACAGAACCTTCTTTAGATCTATCCGTAGAATTTTCTGTCAACATTTCAATATCTTTAAAATAAACTCTTCCCCCTAAAATGACCTTAGTTGCAATGAATTGACCATATTTTTCAGTAATTTTCCTAAATTCTTCAGGATCTTTGGATTTTATGGCATTCTCAATATCAACTTTAAATTCATCAGATAATTTTAAATTTTCTATATTTAATTTTAATGATACTTTTCCAAGTTCTGTATATTTATAAGCTGATTTAATTTCATCATTAAAATTTTTATTTTGCAAATTCCCAGCAGATAATCCTAATTTTACAAAATTAGTTATATTGGCATCAACATTAAAAAATAAATTCGTTTTTTCCATCCAATCATTTTGTTTTTCAAATTTAAGTTGTCCTTTTTTATATCCTTCAGCACCAATTTCAATTAATTCACAATCATTTATTATAAATGCTCTTTTTTCAGCTATCTTAATTCCATCAAAAGCCATAGTACAACCATAATCCAATTGACGTGATTTATTCAAAGTATGCCAATCAAGTAAATTCATTAAATATAAAAAATTATATTTTTCATCTACAGTTTCTATTATTTCACTCAAATAAAAATTACTTTCTTGTTCATATAATATTTTGGAAAATATGTAATCATTTTTCTTCGGAATTTTCTGCGAAAATAATAATGAATTATCCATAATATTGTAATTTTCTAGCACGTTACGAATATCTGATAGTTTATAATTAAGATTCAATTTAATTGATACTGGTTCTTGTGATGGTGGGTCACCTATTTGAACTATTATCGTTACATTATTATTACTACTTAGAAAATTAAAAAATTCTCTATCAAATTTAAAAGGCATTATTTTCTTTTTTTTTTTTTAAGAAAAAAGAAAAATCTGTCTATAACTTAATTAAGTTACAAAAGTTGTTGCAAAATATTGAACTAGCCCGATTTATACGTTGAAATACTTTTCATTGTGTATATACTCTTTTTATACAAGGCGCTAGTGCATGGTGCAATGTTGATCATTTCAGATTAAAGCTAAAATATATTAAGTGCAACATTACATGAAATGATTTGTTTAGTCCGAACTCCGAAGTGTAACGAAGAATTAACGCAAGGTGACACGAATGTCCGGATGTCCGTCCGGCACGTGATGATGTACAACAATACTTGTTTAATACAATTGCATCATGCATGCATTAACGATAACGCATAAAAGGGTTTTTAAAACCAAGTCCGTTGTTCAATCAAAAATGTCAGGTAATGTAGTTTATATTAATGTGTTAATATTTCAGAAAAAAAATAGTTATAAATTTAATTTACAAATAATCAGAATGCTCTCCAATCTCAAGAACTGATATCAAAGATGTAAATATAGCAGATTGGTCAGTTTCAGGCCAATTAAAAATACCATCTCCGTATTCACAAAGAGAATATCCAAATTGTAATAATTGTATTGAATTTTTTTAATAATTTATTATGTTAGTTACTTCATTAAAACTAAAAACTATATAACTTTAAACTAATTAAACAGGGCTACAATCCCCAGAAGTTCCACCAGTTCCACCAGTTCCAGTAAATACTAATGATTTAATTGATCCTTATAATTATCGAAAAAGATCAAGTAAGTTTAACGTTAATATATTAATTGTACTGACTAATTTTTATTAATATTCTATTATATTTGTTACTTTATCATATTACCATACTATTAAAACCAAAGCTTTAAACGAAGATTCTTTTGGTGTTCGATCTTCGTATCCAGAATCCGATGATATAAGTAAGTTTAATATTAATTGTATTGATAAATATTAAAATTTTTTTATTAATAATTTATTATATTAGGTACTTCATTGTATACCGAGCCATCAAAACAAAAAACTTCAAGCCATTTAAATGACGTATTTTATTTAGATGATGATTTTCAAATTACAGATCTAAAAAGTAAGCTTAATATATTAATTGGATTGATTGATATTAAAATTTTTATTAATAATTTATTATATTAGGTACTTCATTGTATACCGAGCCATTTACAGATCCAAAAAGTAAGCTTAATTGTATTAACTAATAGACTAATATTAAAATTTTTTTTATTAATGATCTATTATATTAGTTATTTCGTCACGACCTCTGCATCCAAAATCTGATGATATAAAACCAGGACGTAAGTTTAATATATTAATTGTATTAATTGATATTAAAATTTTTATTAATAATATTAATAATTATTATATTAGTTACTTCATTGTATACTAGTACTTTTGATGGTCCATATTTTAATGATTCTAATTATCAATTTACAGATCCAATAGGTAAGCTTAATATATTAATTGTATTGATTGATATTAAAATTTTTATTAATATTAAAATTTTTATTAATAATTTATTATATTAGGTACTTCATTTTATACTGAGCCACCAATAGATCCAAAAAGTAAGTTTAATATATTAATTGTATTAACTAATTTATTAATGATCTATTATATTAGTTATTTCATCATATACTACAAAACTATTTAAACCAAAACTTTAAACTAATTAAAATAGATTCTTTTGATGATTTACGATCTCCAAAATCTGATGATATAAAACCAAGACGTAAGTTTAATATATTAATTGTATTGATTGATATTAAAATTTTTATTAATAATTTATTGTATTGATTGATATTTAAATTTTATTAATAATTTATTATATTAGGTACTTCATTATTATATACCGAGCCATTTACAGATCTAAAAAGTAAGCTTAATTGTATTAACTAATAGACTAATATTAAAATTTTTTTTATTAATAATCTATTATATTAGTTATTTCATCATATACTACAAAACTATTAAAACCAAAACTTTAAACTAATTAATATAAAAATAGGTTCTTTTGGTTCACGATATTTGGATTCAGAATTTGATGATATAAGTAAGTTTAATATTAATTGTTTTTATTAATAAATTTATTATATTAGTTACTTCATTTTCAAGCCATTTAAAAACTCAATCTTCATATTTTAATGATGACGTAATTTATTCTGATGATGATTTGATGATTTTCAAATTACAGGTCCAAAAAGTAAGCTTAATATATTAATTGTAGTACTACAAAACTATTAAAACTAAAACTTTAAACTAATTAAAAATAGATTCTTTTGATGATCTACGATCTCCAAAATCTGATAATATAAAACCAAGACGTAAGTTTAATATATTAATTGTATTGATTGATATTAAAATTTTTATTAATAATTTATTATATTAGGTATTTCATCACGACCTCTGTATTCACGGTATCCAAAACCAAGACGTAAGTTTAATAAATTAATTGTATTGATTGATATTAAAATTTTTATTAATAATTTATTGTATTGATTGATATTTAAATTTTATTAATAATTTATTATATTAGGTACTTCATTATTATATACCGAGCCATTTACAG
This sequence comes from Rhizophagus irregularis, assembly GCF_026210795.1. Lineage (NCBI taxonomy): Eukaryota > Fungi > Glomeromycota > Glomeromycetes > Glomerales > Glomeraceae > Rhizophagus > Rhizophagus irregularis. The sequence goes on from NC_089456.1 coordinate 3,030,437, forward strand.
TTCCAAAAAGTAAGCTTAATTGTATCAACTAATAGACTAATATTAAAATTTTTTTTATTAATAATCTATTATATTAGTTATTTCATCATATACTACAAAACTATTAAAACCAAAACTTTAAACTAATTAATATAAAAATAGGTTCTTTTGGTTCACGATATTCGGATTCAGAATTTGATGATATAAGTAAGTTTAATATTAATTGTTTTTATTAATAAATTTATTATATTAGTTACTTCATTTCAAGCCATTTAAAAACTTAATTTTCATGACGTAATTTATTCTGTTGATGATTTGATGATTCTCAAATTACAGGTCCAAAAAGTAAGCTTAATATATTAATTGTAGTACTACAAAACCATTAAAACTAAAACTTTAAACTAATTAAAATAGATTCTTTTGATGATCTACGATCTCCAAAATCTGATGGTATAAAACCAAGACGTAAGTTTAATATATTAATTGTATTGATTGATATTAAAATTTTTATTAATAATTTATTATATTAGGTACTTCATTTTATACTGAGCCACCAACAGATCCAAAAAGTAAGTTTAATATATTAATTGTATTAATTGATTTATTAATGGTCTATTATATTAGTTATTTCATCATATACTACAAAACTATTAAAACCAAAACTTTAAACTAATTAATATAAAAATAGGTTCTTTTGGTTCACGATATTCGGATTCAGAATTTGATGATATAAGTAAGTTTAATATTAATTGTTTTTATTAATAAATTTATTATATTAGTTACTTCATTTCAAGCCATTTAAAAACTTAATCTTCATGACGTAATTTATTCTGATGATGATTTGATGATTTTCAAATTACAGGTCCAAAAAGTAAGCTTAATATATTAATTGTAGTACTACAAAACTATTAAAACTAAAACTTTAAACTAATTAAAAATAGATTCTTTTGATGATCTACGATCTCCAAAATCTGATAATATAAAACCAAGACGTAAGTTTAATATATTAATTGTATTGATTGATATTAAAATTTTTATTAATAATTTATTATATTAGGTATTTCATCACGACCTCTGTATTCACGGTATCCAAAACCAAGACGTAAGTTTAATATATTAATTGTATTGATTGATATTAAAATTTTTATTAATAATTTATTGTATTGATTGATATTTAAATTTTATTAATAATTTATTATATTAGGTACTTCATTATTATATACCGAGCCATTTACAGTTCCAAAAAGTAAGCTTAATTGTATCAACTAATAGACTAATATTAAAATTTTTTTTATTAATAATCTATTATATTAGTTATTTCATCATATACTACAAAACTATTAAAACCAAAACTTTAAACTAATTAATATAAAAATAGGTTCTTTTGGTTCACGATATTCGGATTCAGAATTTGATGATATAAGTAAGTTTAATATTAATTGTTTTTATTAATAAATTTATTATATTAGTTACTTCATTTCAAGCCATTTAAAAACTTAATTTTCATGACGTAATTTATTCTGTTGATGATTTGATGATTCTCAAATTACAGGTCCAAAAAGTAAGCTTAATATATTAATTGTAGTACTACAAAACCATTAAAACTAAAACTTTAAACTAATTAAAATAGATTCTTTTGATGATCTACGATCTCCAAAATCTGATGGTATAAAACCAAGACGTAAGTTTAATATATTAATTGTATTGATTGATATTAAAATTTTTATTAATAATTTATTATATTAGGTACTTCATTTTATACTGAGCCACCAACAGATCCAAAAAGTAAGTTTAATATATTAATTGTATTAATTGATTTATTAATGGTCTATTATATTAGTTATTTCATCATATACTACAAAACTATTAAAACCAAAACTTTAAACTAATTAATATAAAAATAGGTTCTTTTGGTTCACGATATTCGGATTCAGAATTTGATGATATAAGTAAGTTTAATATTAATTGTTTTTATTAATAAATTTATTATATTAGTTACTTCATTTCAAGCCATTTAAAAACTTAATCTTCATGACGTAATTTATTCTGATGATGATTTGATGATTTTCAAATTACAGGTCCAAAAAGTAAGCTTAATATATTAATTGTAGTACTACAAAACTATTAAAACTAAAACTTTAAACTAATTAAAAATAGATTCTTTTGATGATCTACGATCTCCAAAATCTGATAATATAAAACCAAGACGTAAGTTTAATATATTAATTGTATTGATTGATATTAAAATTTTTATTAATAATTTATTATATTAGGTATTTCATCACGACCTCTGTATTCACGGTATCCAAAACCAAGACGTAAGTTTAATATATTAATTGTATTGATTGATATTAAAATTTTTATTAATAATTTATTGTATTGATTGATATTTAAATTTTATTAATAATTTATTATATTAGGTACTTCATTATTATATACCGAGCCATTTACAGTTCCAAAAAGTAAGCTTAATTGTATCAACTAATAGACTAATATTAAAATTTTTTTTATTAATAATCTATTATATTAGTTATTTCATCATATACTACAAAACTATTAAAACCAAAACTTTAAACTAATTAATATAAAAATAGGTTCTTTTGGTTCACGATATTCGGATTCAGAATTTGATGATATAAGTAAGTTTAATATTAATTGTTTTTATTAATAAATTTATTATATTAGTTACTTCATTTCAAGCCATTTAAAAACTTAATTTTCATGACGTAATTTATTCTGTTGATGATTTGATGATTCTCAAATTACAGGTCCAAAAAGTAAGCTTAATATATTAATTGTAGTACTACAAAACCATTAAAACTAAAACTTTAAACTAATTAAAATAGATTCTTTTGATGATCTACGATCTCCAAAATCTGATGGTATAAAACCAAGACGTAAGTTTAATATATTAATTGTATTGATTGATATTAAAATTTTTATTAATAATTTATTATATTAGGTACTTCATTTTATACTGAGCCACCAACAGATCCAAAAAGTAAGTTTAATATATTAATTGTATTAATTGATTTATTAATGGTCTATTATATTAGTTATTTCATCATATACTACAAAACTATTAAAACCAAAACTTTAAACTAATTAATATAAAAATAGGTTCTTTTGGTTCACGATATTCGGATTCAGAATTTGATGATATAAGTAAGTTTAATATTAATTGTTTTTATTAATAAATTTATTATATTAGTTACTTCATTTCAAGCCATTTAAAAACTTAATCTTCATGACGTAATTTATTCTGATGATGATTTGATGATTTTCAAATTACAGGTCCAAAAAGTAAGCTTAATATATTAATTGTAGTACTACAAAACTATTAAAACTAAAACTTTAAACTAATTAAAATAGATTCTTTTGATTATCTACGATCTCCAAAATCTGATGGTATTTATACTGAGCCACCAACAGATCCAAAAAGTAAGTTTAATATATTAATTGTATTAACTGATTTATTAATGGTATATTATATTAGTTATTTCATCATATACTACAAAACTATTTAAACCAAACCTTTTTAAACTAATTAAAAATAGGTTCTTTTGATGATTTACGATCTCCAAAATCTGATGATATAAAACCAAGACGTAAGTTTAATATATTAATTGTATTGATCAATATTAAAATTTTTATTAATAATTTATTATATTAGGTATTTCATCACGACCTTTGTATCCACGGTATCCAAAACCAAGACGTAAGTTTAATATATTAATTGTATTGATTGATATTTAAATTTTATTAATAATTTATTATATTAGGTACTTCATTATTATATACCGAGCCATTTACAGATCTAAAAAGTAAGCTTAATTGTATTAACTAATAGACTAATATTAAAATTTTTTTTTATTAATAATCTATTATATTAGTTATTTCATCATATACTACAAAACTATTAAAACCAAAACTTTAAACTAATTAATATAAAAATAGGTTCTTTTGGTTCACGATATTCGGATTCAGAATTTGATGATATAAGTAAGTTTAATATTAATTGTTTTTATTAATAAATTTATTATATTAGTACTTCATTTTTAAGCCATTTAAAAACTCAATCTTCATATTTTAATGATGACGTAATTTATTCTGATGATGATTTGATGATTTTCAAATTACAGGTCCAAAAAGTAAGCTTAATATATTAATTGTAGTACTACAAAACTATTAAAACTTTAAACTAATTAAAAATAGATTCTTTTGATGATCTACGATCTCCAAAATCTGATGATATAAAACCAAGACGTAAGTTTAATATATTAATTGTATTTGATTGATATTAAAATTTTTATTAATAATTTATTATATTAGGTACTTCATTGTATACCGAGCCATTTACAGATCCAAAAAGTAAGCTTAATTGTATTAACTAATAGACTAATATTAAAATTTTTTTTTATTAATAATCTATTATATTAGTTATTTCATTATATACTACAAAACTATTAAAACCAAAACTTTAAACTAATTAAAAATAGGTTCTTTTAATCCAAAATCTGACGATATAAAACCAAGACGTAAGTTTAATGTTAATTGTATTGATTGATATTAAAATTTTTATTAATTATTTTTATTATTATATTAGGTACTCCGCGGTTTGCCGATCAATTAGAACCAAAAAGTAAGCTTAATATATTAATTGTAGTACTACAAAACTATTAAAACTAAAACTTTAAACTAATTAAAAATAGGTTCTTTTGATGATCTACGATCTCCAAAATCTGATGATATAAAACCAAGACGTAAGTTTAATATATTAATATATTAATTGTATTGATTTGATATTTAAAATTTTTATTAATAATTTATTATATTAGGTACTCCACGGGCGGCAGGATTGCCACCAATAAGTAAGCTTAATATATTAATTGTATTAACTAATAGACTAATATTAAAAATTTTTTTTATTAATGATCTATTATATTAGTTATTTCATCACGACCTCTGTATCCAAAATCTGATGATATAAAACCAAGTCGTGAGTTTAATATATTAATTGTATTGATTGATTGATATTAAAATATTTATTAATAATTTATTATATTAGGTACTTCATTATATACTGAGCCATCAAAACGATTTACAGATCCAAAAAGTAAGCTTAATATATTAATTGTATTAACTAATAGACTAATATTAAAATTTTTTTTTATTTATGATCTATTATATTAGTTATTTCATCACAACCTCTGTATCCAAAATCTGATAATATAAAACCAAGTCGTAAGTTTAATATATTAATTGTATTGATTGATATTAAAATATTTATTAATAATTTATTATATTAGTTACTTCATTGAATACCGAGCTACCAAAACTATATACAGATCCAAAAAGTAAGCTTAATATATTAATTGTATTAACTAATAGACTAATATTAAAAATTTTTTTATTAATGATCTATTATATTAGTTATTTCATCACAACCTCTGTATCCAAAATCTGATGATATAAAACCAAGTCGTAAGTTTAATATATTAATTGTATTGATTGATATTAAAATATTTATTAATAATTATTATATTAGTTACTTCATTGAATACCGAGCCACCAAAACTATTTACAGATCCAAAAAGTAAGCTTAATATATTAATTGTATTAACTAATAGACTAATACTAAAAATTTTTTTTATTTATGATCTATTATATTAGTTATTTCATCACAACCTCTGTATCCAAAATCTGATGATATAAAACCAAGTTGTAAGTTTAATATATTAATTGTATTTATTGATATTAAAATATTTATAATAATTTATTATATTAGTTACTTCATTGAATACCGAGCCACCAAAACTATTTACAGATCCAAAAAGTAAGCTTAATATATTGTATTAACTAATAGACTAATACTAAAAATTTTTTTTTTAATGATCTATTATATTAGTTATTTCATCACAACCTCTGTACCCAAAATCTGATAATATAAAACCAAGTCGTAAGTTTAATATATTAATTGTATTGATTGATATTAAAATATTTATAATAAATTTATTATATTAGTTACTTCATTGAATACCGAGCCACCAAAACTATTTACAGATCCAAAAAGTAAGCTTAATATATTAATTGTATTAACTAATAGACTAATACTAAAAATTTTTTTTATTAATGATCTATTATATTAGTTATTTCATCACAACCTCTGTATCCAAAATCTGATGATATAAAACCAAGTCGTAAGTTTAATATATTAATTGTATTTATTGATATTAAAATATTTATAATAATTTATTATATTAGTTACTTCATTGAATACTGAGCCACAAAAACTATTTACAGATCCAAAAAGTAAGCTTAATATATTAATTGTATTAACTAATAGACTAATACTAAAAATTTTTTTTATTAATGATCTATTATATTAGTTATTTCATCACAACCTCTGTATCCAAAATCTGATGATATAAAACCAAATCGTAAGTTTAATATATTGATTGTATTGATTGATATTAAAATATTTATCAATAATTTATTATATTAGTTACTTCATTGAATACCGAGCCACCAAAACTATTTACAGATCCAAAAAGTAAGCTTAATATATTAATTGTATTAACTAATAGACTAATATTAAAAATTTTTTTATTAATGATCTATTATATTAGTTATTTCATCACAACCTCTGTATCCAAAATCTGATGATATAAAACCAAGTCGTAAGTTTATATTAATTGTATTGGTTGATATCAAAATTTTTTCTTTATTAATAATCTATTATATTAGCTATTTCATATTCAACACCAAAAATTTTACCAACTTCTTTGAATCTACAATCTTCACAATCTTCACATCTTAATATACCTAATAATAATGACTCGAAAAATGATTTAACTATTAATCCAAAAAGTAAGTTTAATAAATTATTCTATTGATTATTAAAATTGTTTTTTTTATTAATAATTTATTATATTAGCTATTTCATATTCAACACCAAAAATTTTACCAACTTCTTTGAATCTACAATCTTCACAATCTTCACATCTTAATATACCTAATAATAATGACTCGAAAAATGATTTAACTATTAATCCAAAAAGTAAGTTTAATAAATTATTCTATTGATTATTAAAATTGTTTTTTTTTATTAATAATTTATTTTATTAGTTATTTCACTGGACACTACTAAACTCAATAATCAATTAGATAATGCTACTTTAACAAATAAAGGTAATGTGTATTTAGTGTACGTTATATTTGTTATAATCGGCTAAAATTTTATTTTATTAGTGAAGGAAAAACCAGAAAATAAAAGTAAAGTAGAAAGTGGAGTGAGTCAACTTCGACGAGATAAAGAACAAAATAAAATAGATAACACTCGGGTTGATCATATTAAAATCCCTGTTGTTAAATCATTACCATCATGGCAAAAACGTTTTATATCATTATCATCACCATCAATACCAAAACTTATAACTAATAATCAACAAGTGATTCAACAGTTAAAATTAACGCATGGTTTATTCATAAATGGATATAATATACAACCTAGTGAACAAGCTATTGTTACAGAAAAGGGTAAATTGGATATGAGTTTATATAATGGACAACCCATCGTGTATACTAATATTAATGATCCAGTTTTATCCGTGAATTTGCTTAATTTTAATTCTGACGAAAATAATTTTATTATTAATACATTACAACCATCTGATTTGTGTATTAATTTTCCAATTGCTGAAATTACTTATAATAGTAATTTTTCAGAATCATTTTCGAAATATACAGATAATGATGAAAAATTATACACATTGTATGGTCATATTTTTGCAAGGAAAACCTTAATTGGTGGTAAATTATTTATTAAAGAGTTAAATTTAGCTACTTTGACACAAATCGATCTACTTAAGTCTTATATATTTTGGACATATAATTCGGCTAAACATAATATAGAAAATCCAATCAATGATTTACCTTTTTCATATTTACCAAGAATTGATACATTAGATGGGTTATTATTAGATACTCCAGAAAAACTATCCAATTGGTTTAAAGATTTATATCAAAACAATGTATTTGATATAATATCTTATAAAAATCTTATTCCAGTTACTCAATTTAAAAACAATCCATTGACAGAAGAAAACTTTGAAGAAAAACAACCTGGGGTTGCTAATTTTAAAGAGGAATTAAGTTTAAAAGAATGGGTCGGGAATGTGATATATATTAATTTAGTAAGATGGATTAAAGATTTTCACTTTCTTCAAGGAATAATAATCACCAAATTTTATAAAATGGAAATAAGCAAAAAAAATGCAGCCAGTTTTATTAAATTACCTATAGTAAAATCAAGTAATAAATCTTATTTAGAAATAATCAGACCAACAAAAAAAGTAGAAGAATTTTTAATTAATAATAATATCTTCTCAATTAAAGACGTGAGCTCTTTTCCCTTTATTAGCATAATTCAACCTAATGATTCAAATTACGGTGATTATAATTTTCTCGTTAAGTTTGAACAATATGAAATTATTATAAAAAATGCAGATCATATTAAGTCTTCAACTGAATTTGAACAAGCTATAAATAACGCACTTAATAGTATGAAGCCATTTAAAGCTTTACATGATGTATTCGATGAATACGGACATGTGTTTCCTCAAAAAATTATTTTGGGAAGATCTTTTATAAGAAATATTACAAAAACTTATGATATTCCTAATAGAATTGATTTGAAATCTGGAACTTTAGAATCGCACTTAGATAAATTAAATCTTTCATATCTTTTAACACGAAGTGGAAATATTATTGAAAAACATGAATTACTTGATTTGGTGCAAAATTTAAATGATGATTTAGAAATTATTGAACTTGATAATATCATCTCTCTTTATGAAATACTTGATAAAGAACAACAAGAAAAAATTGATAATATTATAGCTAAATATAAACAGGATAATCACAGAATTATAATGTCTGGAATTACTGATTTAAAGGATTTAGATAATAATAATACTGATCATTATAAACGTATAAATATACAACCATCATTAGAAGATGAGAATTATGAAGTGATTGGATCAATTATTTCAAAACAAAAGAATTCGAAATTAAAAGAATTTCTTTTGAAATTTGGATTATATGATTTTAATGGATTTTCTGCCATGATAAAAACCTTAAAGAAAACACATATTAAAATAGAAGAATGCTATATTTTATGGATGATTATTGGAATTCCTTCAAAATTATCAGTATTAAGTCCAAGAAACCAAGATTTACAAGTAAAATATGAGTCTGTTACACTACAACCTAATCAAATTAAAATGAAAACACCCATTTCATTATCTCAAAAATATATAATTTCTGTTAATGCTCATCATTCTTACGAGCCTATAAATATCAGATTAGTTGAATGGTCAGAAAGTTGTATTAGTTTTCAAATAAATGGGACTACACGTAATAATTCGAATATTGATTTGAATATAGAGAACATAGATGACTCCAATTCGTTTATAATGTCTGATAATGATTCTGATACTCAACAAGAAACAGAAAATAATTCTTCAACAAATATTGAAACAGTTGTGAATAACATAGAGTGTAATATTTGTATTCTACGTTCGGATTATAAAACTTTTAGGATTGATAATGGAGATGAGGAATATCCGATAGATTTAATCGGATATAAATTATCAGAAGAAAATTTTAATGAAAATTTAACATTTTCAGATGAATAGAAATGATATAGTTAAATTTCAGTATAAGTACTAGGATTTTAATATTAGAAATTACTAGTTTTAACGATTTTTTTTTAACGATGTTGCTTTATATTTTTTTTTAACGATGTTACTTTATTTTTTTTTTAACGATTTTGCTTTATTTTTTATATTTTATTTTATTTTTTTTTGTGTTCTAACGATGTTGTTTAATATTTTTTTATATATCAATAGTTTTATATTATCATATAAATATTATATTTCCCCGTTATTAGGAAAATAAATATCAATTTATGTAATACCCTTATTTAATCAATTTTCAACGCGTTACACGTGATCTATTTATGACATGATCTTTTTAATCACGAGAGGATCCAGAAAAAATATATACAGTATACAGTATATATAGGGTCTTTGAATCTTTTACTATCAGCTATATGCGGGTTTTTCGCGATAGAACGCATTATTAACACCCGATCTGTAAAATACGCGAATAAATTTAAGACCTTTAGTTAGATAAATTTATATTTCTATTTCTAAAAAAATTAATTTTTTTCTCTTGAGGCAAAAACAAGATTTATTTATATGATCCGCTAAATATAGGTCAAAAAGTCGTCTCTGACGCAAAAATTATCTTTTTGGCCCTCCTCGTGTTATTTTTTTGACCTGCATATACTGTATTACATATAGGAGGGTCAAAAAAGGATGTCGTACAGGGTCAAAAAGATAATTTTTGCGTCTCTGACATACCGATCATCAAATTAAATCGCGACATTGTTAACAGTTAGTGATAAGATGATAATTTAATTACTAATTATTGTATCTTGTAAGTTGTAAATATACGTACTTTACTAATAAAATAAAATAAAATAAAAAACATTTTGAAATTTCTAAATAATACTTTAACTAATCAAATATTACTATATGAAGAAATTGCTTATGTTATTTTAATTCTTATTCTAATTTAATAAACTGATTTAATAATAATACAAATGTTTCAATATTTACTCGTATTACAAAACTTCAAGTTTTAATGGCGGATGGTTAGCCAAATAGTAACAAAATATATATAAACACGATTTAGAGAATGATGAATAACAAGATGTTACACGTTTTTTGATTAAATAAAAAAATATGAACGGAAGCGATTATAAAGTTAGAAATCGTTGACAAACATTAAAAATAATCAGGAAGATTACATCCTGATAATTTCTAACAGCTCTCTGAATATGCCCGAATGTTCCTGAAAAAATTTTGTGCTAAAATGGACGAACTCAAATATAAATTATGTACTGTACGCAATGAACGCTTCCTAACAATTAATCTTATAATGAAAAAGTGCCGTCGCTGTTATAATGAAAAAAATGATCCAAAAAAAAGTACTCTGCGGAAAAAACATGGATCCAGGTGTACATAAATAGAGGAAATGTTAATTGCACAAGTAAGTTTCAGTATATTGCCTACGTTGAAGAAAATACAGACTTCATCACCTAAAATATATTTGTTATTAAAATAAGTTGATTTTGTCATCTGTAGAATATGTTATTAGGGGCGATCATTAAATTTGTTATAAAACTCTAGTACTGTCATGCGTAGAACCAGCACATATATTCTTGTTATGACCAATTACTGCTTGCAAATCGAATCCTTTCCTATTAAAATAATCCACAGGGAATAAATGTGGTGCCTTAATTGGTATATGGCTACCATCGATAGCACCAATGATATTTCAACCCATTTATAATTCCATTAATTTCTAATTATGTACTAGGAAAAGCTAAAAATTCACAATTAATACATTAATAAAATCTCTTAATGTATAGCTAAAAGAAATGGATTAAGATATTTGTGAACTTGAAAGAGACTGATAAAAATATTAAACATGTCAAAAACATTGTATTAAGCAAATAAAAAAAGAAAAAACATACTGGGCGTCGCTAAAGACTGATGATGATGTCAACCAATCAAAATTCTGAATTTTCACATGATCGGGATCAGTAAAAAAACTGATACTGTGTATAAAACAAATCTCTTAATTATTACTTAATTTTTTTTTTATTACTTAACTGTTAATTTATTTAGTTCATCATAGAGCTTTAAAAATTTGCTGTTAATGTGACTGCGTAAATTATATACCGCAGTTCGAATGTTATTGCAGAAAAAAATATACTTGAAATCTTAAAAAATTTCATTATAATTAAGTCCAAATTTTCATTGTATGAATTGTATAATTTTTAAATTGGTAACGCCGATATACTATGTGTATACAAAAGCAAAATGATTTAATAAACTAGATCAGAAAAGATAAATATTTAATGATGAAATATTAAGTAATTTCTAGATTCTTGTCTTTTCTTAATCTTTCTCCTAATAAAATTAACATTTTCTTAACCATTCCAACAAAATTAAATGTTTCTTAAATAAGTTATATCTCTTATTGATAATTTGAAATACTTCATATTCTTATTTCTCAGAGGTGCGGAGGGAAAAACTAGCAGTTATCTTTTCTTCATAAGCTAAAAAATTCTAAAAATATCGTAAGTATGGTTGGTACCGGTGGAAGAAAATAATCAACCACCACCATACTACATAAAAAAAAGCTTCCAGAAAGGTTTGGATACCAAACAAATGAGCAAGGTACATATGCTAACCCTCATCCAGGAAATCCAGTTTCTCCTCCCCTTCAGCTTTTTTTGTCTATAAGCCTGTTTTTACACACACACAAAAACACACACACAAAAACTGAAAGGCTAAGCAGGGATCTTAGCTTACTTAATAAATAATAAATAAATGGAATTTTTCATACATAAATATATAGTGCTCCTCAAAACCTTCTTTACCTTGGGCTCTCTCTTAAAGAGTCAGTCGGCAATGGTACAGGAGCTTCTCTCTCCAACGACGCGTAAAATCACTTACAACGCGTCATATACAAAGTCTCTTCAGCTGCTATATAACTATATTAGACCCATTGATAACACTTTATTGTAAATAAATGTGTGAAAATAAATAGAAGTATTTTTAAATATTATTTTTTTTTTAATGTAAAACAGTAAAAAGATGTCAATAATTTGATTTAAACAGTATTATTACATAATATATATAATAAACTACAGACGCGCTTATTACATAAACTACTAATAAAGTTAATAACGTCATAATAATATAACTTATTATAAGAAAGTACTGTATAGTTATTATCCAACTATTAAGTTGACTTACGAGCGGTAATACGATAATGAGTATGATATGACCCCCATTGTATGTATGGTATGGTTTTTATTGCCTATACTGTATAGTTATTAATTTTATACAGTATACTGTTACTTTAATGTTAGGATTAGGGTTAGGATTAGGGTAAGGATTAGGGTAAGGATTAGGGTAAGGATTAGGGTTAGGATTAGGGTTAGGATTAGGAGAATTAGGGTTATGGTTAGGGTTAAGGTTAGGGTTAGGGATTTGGCTATTTAAAATATAAAGATTAGAGTAGTTATACAGTACGGATAAAAAAACTATACTGTATAAAATGAAAAACTATACCATACATACAACGAAGGTTATATCATACTCATTATCTATATACTCACTTCCAAGTTATCTAATAATCCAAAACAAACTATATTGAGGAAATTGAAAAAGAAATTGTAGATATTTAAATGATGATAATATTCTTAATGATGATAATTAATTTGGTAATAGGTACATAACAAATTAGGCTTTTTTAAAATGTTCTTTTTTTATCATCAACCATACAGTATACTGTATATGATAAAATGGCCCTGAGACGGCGTCAAGTACGAACGACCAAACAACTGATATATCAACTTAATCTTTGCGTTTACTATAGATAGTAATGTTATTAGAAATGACAGTTGCATGAATGATAACCGGGATTTTGTCTAATAAGCATTTGGTCAAAATGGACTTTAGTTGCTAATTAGGCTGAAACGGCTGAAAAGGTTAATTTTAAGAGATAAAACTCAATGAAATATTTCATGATTATTTAGCCACAATGAAATTTAGGAAGAATTGATTACGTGAGTTATTAGTAATTTATAAAACCTATTTTTTATCAAGAATATCACTCATTTAGATTAAGTCTGTTATTTATATTTTTAAAATCAGGTAAATCAGGTGGCGTAGTATTAGATAATAAATGAAAATAAATCATATTACGATCCTTTATATTGATCATAAATATCAAACGTCAAATGGCTTTATATTTTCATTATTTTCATTAAAAATGGAGGAATTCTCATATTAAGTAGAGTCACTTCTAAAAAAAAAGAAAAAAGAAGCAATCAAACAAAGGACCATGTTTCAGTTTACAAGATTTGTGGATCCAGAGAAATCCAAGATATGGCAGTTATTATGGTATGAGCAAACAAACATCTTACGAAAAGAAAGTTATTAATAAAACAAAATTTTAGGATAGAAGAATATGAAATATTTCAAATTATCAATAAGAGAGATTCTCTCTTTAATCTTATTAAAAGAATATTTAATTTTTATTGAAAGAATGGTTAAGAAAATATTTAATTTTTGAGGAGAAAGGACCATTAAAGTCGTATTTAAACGTTAAATATTAACCTTTTCTGGCTTAGTTTTATTAAAAAGTTTTAAAATCAATTGTGTGATTTTTTAAACATATAAAAAATATTCAGATTTAATAAAAGAATTTTTTGAAAATTTAAGGTATATTTGGATTTGGTCGTTAAAAATTTAATACACTAGTAAAGTAATAATATAAATGCGTAATTGGAGCTCGTTATATTTTGCGTAATGGTTGAATCTTGATGAACTAGAAAATTTAATTCATTTTCTGAATTAATTTGAAGACAAAATATTAATGAAAAAATTAATAGACATTAAATTTTTTAAAATTTCAATTCAGTTTATAATGTACATAAACCATCATGGCGGATTTATGAAATACCCAAAATTTGTTCGCCATGTCAAATTAAATAAATATTTGCCAGTATTTTAGTCCCCAAATTTTATTTAAGTCCCCAAATTTATTAGTGAACAGTCAAACATGAGCCCCAAAAAATTTTATTGTACCCAAATCTTGCGTCTAAATATTTCCATTGACATTTTTTAGTTAATTGATATCACGTGTTTCTGTACGCAGCAGGGTTTTTACCAAATTTCATCAAAACGTGAATTTTTGTGATCATCAATCTATCCGCCTAAATGCACTGTCTGACCACAAATATTTTTATTGCAGGACTTATCCGTCTCATAAGGTAAAATACATACACAAAATTCAAAATATAATAAGTAAAGAAAACAATCATTACTTCTTAGGAATCATACATAATCCTCGTATAATAAGTAACACAGAAATGAATAATCATAATGAACATGCAGTTTTGCTTGCGTAACAAATAGATCGTCATATGATATTGTGTGCAACGTTACTAACGTTACTCGCATAAAAGCAAAAATTTCAAAAAAAAAACATCTTTACATCTTTATCATTAAAAAATGACTTCCAATAAGACTATAGTATTTGTTGAAATTGTTGGTGACTCAACACCAACAATGAAAAAATTGAATCTTGAAAATAATTTATCCAATATTCGTAAAGAACTCAAGAAAAATATTAATGATATGAATATATTATTATTCGCAATAAAAGTAGGTCAAATATTTGCAAAAACCGAACCTGATGATGAAAATGATACGATTTTAAATGATATTATATTTGAAAATTCAGGAAGTAAATTTTTATATTTAATGAAAAATTCGAATCCAAGTTGGAAATATTTGAATGAAAAATGTAAATTAGATTTTGGACGTATTACGAGTTTTGACGGAATTAAAGAAGCTAGTAGTAAAGCGTTTAAAATGAGGGATTGTGAATTTAAACCAATTGATTCTAAAGGATATAAAAAGGGTCGACTTGAATTTAAATCAGAAGAGGATTGGATGAAGAAAACAAACTTATTTTTTGGTATAGACATCAACGTACAAAATTTTATAGGATTAGGATTATCAATTGGAAAATCAAAAGATGAAAATTTTAAAGATGAAGTCAATTCAACTTATGTATATACAGAAATTGGTAAAGCGTCATTAAAATTTAATAAGGAAAATTTAGAATTAACTTCTCACTTTAGTAATGATGTCAAGAATGCTATAAAATCCAAAGAACATAATAAATTTAGGGAAATTATTGATAAATATGGACAATTTGTTCCAACTGAAGTCATTTTGGGAGGAAGAGTTTATTTTAAAGGCGTCAAAACATTATCAGAAAATTCTACAAATAAAACTAAAGAAAGTTCTGTGAACATGAATTTTGGACCTCCAATCGCAAGAATAGGAGGTAATTCTAGCGACTCGGAAAGAAAATCTGATTTTTACAGTTTTGATCACATGAAAATACTTGGAGGAAGCCCACCTGTTGATGAAAATTTCGATGAAAAAGTTTGGAATAAATCTTTAGAAGACTATCGAACTTGGGATTGTATAGAGCTTAAGAATCCTATTAATATTTTTAAATTACTACCTGATGATATTTACAAAGAAGCATTTAAATCTATTGGTAAAAGAATTCTGCGTACAATTGTTAAGGATTATGAATATCGTTTAGATAATCCTGAAAGGTACCAAATTATTGAATTAACGGATGAAGAATCAAAAATTATTTTAAATAAAGATGCAGATTGTGATATCTTTGCAACAGTTGTTGATGATGATGAAAATTCAAAAAAAGTATTTTTTAACTGTCAAATTTTGAAAAACCAAAATGCAAAACCCAGTATTATAATTCATGTTATACAAAAAGAACCTCAAAAACGTATATGTAAATTGAAAATTGGAATAATGATCATTGGTTATGATGTAGATTTTAATTTTATTAATTCAAATGTTAGTGTTGAATTATTAGTAAATAATAATTATAATTTTAATGATGGATTAATGGCAAATAACCTTTTTTTGGGAATTCCCGTATTAGAATATTTCAATCATTTGAATGATTCAATTACAATCGGTCATAATTTTCGCGAGTTAAATAATGAGCTTATCATAGAACCATTTTCTTATTGTTCAAAAAAACATTGTTATCATTTTTCTAATTTACCACAATTCTCTTTTTACACAATTGTTATCAAAAATTATTCCAATATTTATGAATCTCGTATATTAGAATATCCAAAAAAAGATGAAATTAAATTTAGTGATAAATGTCCAAAATATATTAGTATGTATTTTTCAGAAGCTGATAGTTATTTACCAGTTTTTATGAACCAAAAAAGTGAAAAGGTTTATTTAAAACATTTTTGCAATAAGTGTGAGAAATGCAAACAAGAGCCGGAATATAATATCAAATTAAAAACGTACAGTATTCTTTAATCTATTAATATGAAACGTTATTATATATGAATATTTTTTATCAATAAAAAATTTATAATTTACCAAGTTATTTGCTAAACTTGTCATTTATTAAATTTGTAACTAATCAATTCGTTCATATTATGTGCCACAAGGTGGAGATTTACGGAATGAACAGGCCTACTGTCTGTGCTCCCTCTATGTTAAGTCCACGAAGCACAAGTATCTAGGCTGTCAATTCGTTTATAGTATTACTTTGGTTAATTTTTTTTTATTTATATGTTTTATAAACTAGCTCAATTACGGCTAACGCGTCTCTTCATAATAAAATAAATAACTTTTTTTAAATAAACAACTGGCAGCTGCAACATTTTGAATAAAAAAGATGTGTAAATAATAATTATATTTCAAAAACTCTTACTTCAAATAAATGAAATTTTGATCTCGAGAATAAATGCATATGTGTATTTGGACCACATTTTTTTCTTTTGTAGTTACCATTTCGTTAGCATCGTTATGTCAGTAGCATGACAGAACAATTATTGACTTCTTCATTATGGTCTTTAAATTTCTCAAATGACGGTAATGTTATAATTGAATAATATAATAATCCGACTGTTAATGTCTTCTTGAACGTGAATTGAATTATATCGAATTATTAGAAATAAAAGAAATTTTAACTTAAAATTCCATTAAATCCATCTTTTTGTAGTCACGATCTCAAATTCCAGTAAGCCTGTCAACATTTGGTTATGGTAAGCATAACGATAAATATATTTTAATTGGCGACTTCGTCTAAGATCTGCAGAAATGCGAAATTTGACAATAAAACTCATTTTTCGCGATAATAAATATATTATTTCTTTAGCTTATTATTTTTTCTTGAGTTTTTTCACATACAGTATATGATATGATTTTATAGCGTATATTCAAATTTTCAAATTTAGTGTTTTTTAATCATGCAAAAATTGGGAAATAAAGCCAAATCTGTTACTGCCTCAATGTAAACTTTTTTTAATTGCCACTTGTTTGTTTTACACAAACGTTTCGTCATATTTTTACAATAATAAATATACGATTTTTTTTAGTTTTTTATTTTTCTTTGATATTTTTTATTAAATGATTTTCTCAACATGTCAATAAGTTTTCATAATTTTAGTGTTTACCACGGCAGTCATGCAAAAAAACATAAGGTAAAAATCTGATATATGTAATGTTAAACTTTTTTTTACAATAATAAATGTACAATTTTTTTAGTTATTCTTTTTCTTTAAGATTTTTGTATATATGACTTTAAATAAGATTTTGCGATTATACCGTAGTGTTTGCATATTTATTGCCAATTAGATGCGAAATCTTCACCAACTTTTTATACGAAAATTCTGTTATCCTCAATTGACTTTGAACACAAATGATTTTAGTCTTTCCTCACTCCCAATAACTTAATTTACAATCGAGCGTGCTTGATTAAGGATTCTTATTTTAGTTGCTTCATCAACTACACTGGACTATGTATTTAGTATATGGTTCCAACTTTTCACCTTTTGCTTATCAAATTAGTTACCACGATACGCGTGTCTATCAGATAAATTAACGATAGTTGTTTTTGGTTTCACGAATTCACGGGAATTTAATTTTATACATAATCATACTGTATATAATTGAAATAGTTCTTTAATACAATATGCCATGGAAAAAAGTACTGCATGTTTGAAATATTATTAATAACTTAATGTAGCTTTTATTGATAAAAATACATGGTAATAAATACATAAAAATTACAAAAAAAAAAATCCGAATACCATTCATTGCTATAAAAAATAAAAACATAATAATTTCAAATTACCTTATTTGAATTTTGTCTCGGGATATCTTTAACTGGTTTACCCAATACTTCTATCAAAATTATCCCTAGTTAAAATATATCCGATTAAAAGACATTCACTTTCTTTATTATTATCAATCCTTAAACTTTTATAACTTGTAAGCGGAATACAAACATGTAAATCTACATCAATAATATCTTTCTCGGTGTCTGTTGAGGTATCATTTAAATTATCTTGAGATATTTGAAAATTAATAGAATTATGTGACCATTTAACTAACTTAATAATACTTTTAGGTTCATTTGTTGATGAATGATGTGCGTGTGCAAAAACAGTATACCCTTCATATAAAGTAAAACAAGTATCAATAGTATTATAATTAAATTCATTAGGTTGTAATTTAATGGATTTTTTAATATAATCAACTTGTAATTCTCGATTATTTGGACTAAAAACCAATAATTGTGAGGGTATTCCAATGATTATCCACGAAATATAACATTTTGTTATATCAATATTTGTCACTTTCAACTTTTTTATTATCGCATAAAATCCATTAACGTCGTATTGTCCAAAATTAACGTGAATTTCTTCTAATTTTGCGTTATTTTCTGAAATGATTGATCCACATACTTTATAATTTTCATTTTTCAACGATGATTCTAAATTAATACGTTTGTAATGGAAAACGTTAACTAAATCACCTTTAAATTCGTCTTTCAAATATTCCAAATCTTTCAAATCAGTAATTCCTGTCATTATAATTCGGGAATTTTGGAAATCATTAAATTTATCTAAAATATTACCTATTTTTTTTTGTTGTTCTTCTTTAAGAATTTTATAAAGAGGAATATTATTATCAAATTCAATAACCTCCAAATTATCATCCATATCTTCTATCCAATAAGATAAATTATCTATTTCAACGTTTTCTCCATTTTGTGTTAAAAGATACGAAACATTTAAATCATTTAGCGATTTAAGTATTTCATCAACATCATTAACATTTTCAAACGTATTATCTGAAGAATTTGGTAAAATAATTTTTAAAGATCTTCCTAAAATAATCCTTCGTGAAAATAAGTGACCATATTCATTAAATATATGTTGTAAATCTTTTAATGGTTTCATACTGTTAAGTGCTTCTTCTATGACTTGTTCAAATTCTTTTGTTGGTTTTATATTATCTATATCTAAAAGAATTTCGTAACGTTCAGATTTAACTAGAATGTAATCAAAACCTTCATAACTCTCACCGTCAATTTTAATAAATGGAAAGGAACCTAAATTTTCAATTGGAAAAATATTACTGGAAATCAAGCCAACTTCCAATTTTGTTGATGGTCTGATCATTTTCAAATAAAATTTATCACTTAAATTGACTTTAGGAATTTTGATAAAATTCATGGCAATCTTCTTGCTAATTTCCATTTCATAATTTTGATTAGTCATTAATCCATGGAATAAATTAAAATCTTTAGTCCAACAAATTAGATTATCATACGCCGCATTTCCGACCCAATCTTCTAAGATTAATTTTTCTTTGTCGACAATTCCAGGTTGTCTTTCATCACAAGTCTCAGAATCATCTGGTTTACTGTTTCTTAATTGAGAAATGGGAATTAGATTGTTATAAGAAATTATATAGACTAATTTTTCTTGATGCTTTTGATACAAATTATTTATCCATTCATAAAATTCTTCATGAGTATTTAATTCTTCCCCATCAATTGTTACTATTTTTGGTAGAAGGTTCAGAGTAAATAAATTATTAAATTCAACTTTTATAGAACATTTAACCAAATTATATACATAAAATAAATAATATTTTAACATATTCATTTGTGTTGAAGTAACTAAATTTAGACTTTTTAAAAATAATTTACCACCAATTAAAGTTTTTCTTGTAAAGAAATGACCATATAGATCATATAAATTTTCATCATTATTATCATATTTTGAAAAAGATTTCAACAAACCACCTTTATAAGCAACTTCAGCAATCGGAAAATTAATACACAGTTCGGTTGATTTATTTATCTCAGTATATACTATCGGTTGTCCATTATATAAACTTATACTTAATTCACCATTTTTCACAAAAATAGCTTGTTTACTAGGCTGACCATCCAATAGTAAGCCATGATTCAATTTTAAATGTTCAATCACTTGTTGATCAGATTCTATAAATTTTAACCCTTTTATTGCTATTTTTGTAATATGATAAGGTTGTAGCTCTCGATGATTAATAGTTATAGGTTGTGGTAACGATGGTAATGACGTAAAATGATCAGGACGAGTATTCTCATCATCTGTACTATAATCAACATAAGTATTATCGTCATCCGTTATCTCTGTATCACTATTTGGAGGTTGAATCGCTCCAGTAGCATCTAATTAATTTAGTAAATTATTGTATTAGTAAAAAGTTTTAAACGTATAATAAAATATAATTAATTTACTAACTTGTTGAAGCATCATATTCCATATGTAGTACTTCTTCTTGACATACTTTCTCCAAATGATCTAACAGTATAGTTCTTGACTTCTTTCTCGTTCCTTTGTTAATCCTAATAATAACCTCTTTATCATCATTATCATCATCATCATCATATTCAAGAATATTTATCGGAGGATTGTCTACATAAATGATACCTTTACATGATTTAATTATTTTGGCATTTATTTCGCTTTCCTCACACAGTTTCTCTTTATCCTTTTCGCATATGTCTTGATTTTTAAAGTTACTAAATTTAGTTCTCACAATAGTAGTACATTTAAAAATATCGCTTTCAAATAGTCTCAACGTGTTTATTTCATCTGTGAAATTTTTACCAACCACAAGTAAAACTTGGTTTATCCCTTCTGATAATGGTACCGAAAAGATTCCTTCTGCTATTCTATTTGAAACTTTCTTTGTAGATAGCCCAGTGCTTCCAACTCCAGTGGTATCAATCACTCGATATTTTGTTCCTTTCCATTCGAAAACTCCTTTTTTAAAATGTTTAGTCTTGCTAACTCCGTATTCACTTTCTTTGAAACCTTCAGTTTCAGTTAGTACACTAGCTAATGTGGATTTACCACTACCAGTACAACCAATTATTAATATATTCTTAATTTTCACTATTTTTTCTTCTTTTTCAATAACTTTCAAGTCAGTTGGTTTAATAAGTTCAATATCTTTAGGGCAGCTGCTTATATCAAGACTAGTTAATTTACTATTATTAGAACAATCAAGATATCCTAATTTAAGACAATTACTTATATCTAAATTATCTAGTTTGTTATTATTAGAACAAATGAGTTTGATAATATTCGGACAAAGATTAAGGCTTAATCTTTTAATTGAGGTGTTTGAACAATTGAGCTCAATAAGATTACTAACGTCTAAATCAGTCAATTCAATTAATTGACTATGAGAGATATCAAGCTTAGTTAATCTTGAACAATTACTTACAAATAAACTTTTAAGTTTACTAAGCTCAGATAAGTCAATCTTAGTAAGTTGAGGACAATTAATTATTTCCAAATCGGTTAACTTAAGCTTTTCTAAATAAATACTTTTTAATTTCGTAAAATTTTCTATTTTTAAAGGGCCATGAAGGTTTGATTTCACATTTAATTTATTACGAATATTCTCCTTTCTTAAATCTATTTTACTTATTTTTTCTTTTTCATTTAAATAATCTTGAGGATTTTTTCTCAATATATTTTTCCATTTTAAAGTACGAGAAGTTTTTTTATTGGAGGACATGTATTTGTTTAAAAATTTATGTATATTATCACGGAGTAAAATAAGGTTAATTTTCCAATTTATTAGTTCTAAGTGTAACTAAAGGTCTATATATAAAAGGTGATACGGATGTCCGGGATGTCTCGTCCGGCACGTGATGATGTACAACACTTCTGACGTACTCGTTTTGAGAATGATTAGCCATATCGTAAATTTTTTTATCGGAATTATGGGAATTATGCATGCAAGTTCGGCGTAAAAATGTAACGATATTTCATTGTAAATGATTTATTAAGTTTAGTCTTTTTTTCATACATTAAAACATTTAAAAAAAAATGGAGTTTTTTAAAAAATAATTATAAATAATAAAAGGTTATAAATAGAATTAATTCTGAGATTTTATAAGCTTTGAATCACAAAAAAGTACGAAAAGACCAAAAAATCTTATAATTTTTTTTACAAAATGAGTTGTTCATAATTATTATTTCAACTCATTTAAAAGTTTCTGATAGAAACAATTTTTTTTTTAAAAAAAAAAAGTGGAACTGAATCATTGTCTATTTTATCAAACTAATTTTATTTCAAATTATAATGGACTCTAAGCTTCAAACTATTTTATTAACGCATCTTTCAATTCTTTCATGTAACGCTGCTAACTCGGGATCTGCATGCGCGTAATTTTAATCTGAAAATGATTAACATTGCATCATTGCATTATTGCATTAACGCCTTTGTCTCACGATTCATATACGCAATCTACGGTGTACCGTTTGAACGAAAAGTGCCAAAATTTCAAAAAATTGATTTTTCGATTTTTAAATTTTCAAAATCTCCTTATAAGGAGATTTTCCTTATACCGTAGCAATCTCTCTATCGTCATCATCGTCAATTCGGCAGGAGAAATATTTATTATTAAGTTATACAAAAAAAAATTCAGGTTAGTTCAATATTTTGCCAGTTACACAAATGGTCATATAAATGTTTTAAGTCAGTTTGAGAGCTTTTTAAACTTCATGGTTTAAAAAAAAAATAATAATAATACGATATATATTTAGTGAAAATTTTTTGATGAAGATTTAATGAAAAAATGTGGATTTAATCTTTAGAACATTGTCAAAATTGAGATCGTATAGAATTACAAGATTCAGTTAGTATTTTCAACTCTTACCTAATGATTTACGTAAAAAAACTTTGAATCTCTTGAAAAAAATATCCTTTATTCAGAAGCCATAGATGAATATATCTCAAATGAAAGTGGTAAACCGGAATTGCAGAATTAACGAGTATAAGCGTACTAAAAATATTTTAGATATTCTTTTTTAAATAAAGAAGCGGAATGTAATATTTTTCCGACAGTTGTTGATACAGATGAATCCAAGAATGATTTCTTTTACATGCCAAATCCTTCTTCCAAGCCAAGTCTCATAATTCAAAGAAATATCAAAAAATGCAAATATAAATTAAAGATCGGAGTAATGATTGTTGGTTATGATACAAATTTTGATTTCACTTGTTCAGATTTAATGTCCAATTGAAAGTTCTAAAGCATAAGGTTAATACATCAAGTAATCAAATAATTAATATGGATTTATTAGATTTTGAATATAGAAATGAACTATCTTATATTGAGATTCCTGTGTTAAATCAAATTCTTCAAATAACTCTCTTATTATTGGATATTTTTTTCGAAAATAAATTAGAGCATGCATATTCCCTTATTATTGAAAACAAAGTGTTATATTAGTTTACTTTTTATGTACTAGTACTCTTTAATGTTGGTGATAATTTATTACTTTTCGAGTTTAATATATTTAAAACAGTACCAATTTTTCGATTTCAGAAAGAAATTTGTTTCACATCAAAATTTCAGATATATTTCTAAGTTAAGATTGGAAATTAGAAATAATCTGTTGGTTTTAAAGATGTTATTTTATTTTTTATTATGTATCAATATTATTATATTATTACAAATATAAATAAAACATTAGTTTAAATTCAGATATTATTAATTATAACTTCATATAAACTTGCCATTATAAAATTAAGGGATTAAAAATGATAATTTAATTACCAATTGTTGTAGTATTTATCTCAATTTTATGCATTGATATTTCCTACTTTAATAAATTTACAATATCTTTACCATATAATTGTAAAACATATAGAAAATCGTTGTTAAATTTAAATGTTGAAATTTCTTCAACATGCTAGTTCCTGAGAATGTTATTATGGGAAACTTTGCACAATGATTCAAAATCAGATAGTCTTAAAAATTAGATATATCAAATTATTTATTTAATTATGTTTATATGAAATAAATTTAATAAATTAATAAAGTGAACAAATCAATTTATGACTTATGTAATTACTATTTGTTGCTGACTTAGCCAAGTCTCTTAAAAAACTTGTTGTCACCTGATCACCACGTTGAGGTGCAGCAACATTGATCAGGGGGGAAAGGGGAATACGAAAGGGAAGGGAAAGGGTACGAAAGGGAAAGGGGAATACGAGAGGGAAAGGGGAATACGAAAGGGAAAGGGAAAGGGGAAAACGAAAGGGAAAGGGGAATACGAAAGGGAAAGGGAAAGGGTACGAAAGGGAAAGGGGAATACGAAAGGGAAAGGGTACGAAAGGGAAAGGGGAATACGAGAGGGAAAGGGGAAAACGAGAGGGAAAGGGGAATACGAAAGGGAAAGGGAAAGGGTACGAAAGGGAAAGGGGAATACGAGAGGGAAAGGGGAATACGAGAGGGAAAGGGGAAAACGAAAGGGAAAGGGGAATACGAAAGGGAAAGGGTACGAAAGGGAAAGGGGAATACGAGAGGGAAAGGGAAAACGAAAGGGAAAGGAGAAAACGAAAGGGAAAGGGGAATACGAAAAGGAAAGGGAAAACGAGAGGGAAAGGGGAAAACGAAAGGAAAAGGGAAAACAAGAGGGAAAGGGGAATACGAAGGAGAAAGGGAAAAGCGAAAGGGGAAGGGAAAGGAGCAAGGAAATACGCAAACATACACACCACCCAACACACAAACTCACACACAAACTACACATAACATACCTAAAGGAAGACGTAAAGAAAAGGAACCTAAGAATAAAGAGAAGACCTAGACAGAGTAAGAGGCAACCTAAAAAAAAGATAACGATAAGGAAAAAAAAGAAAAAGTAGGGTCTTTTATATATATTATTTGTTATACAAACTTTTATATAAAATCTAATCTATATACCAAAAAATTTAAATCAGAATGACTCATGACTTATTTGCAATGACTCATGTACAGTACTTTCATTTCCCGCCGTAATACATGTGAAAAATTTTTTTCGCGTAAGTAACTTTTTTTTTTAAAAAAAAAAATTAGTAACGCGTTTATTAATTATGTCAAGCTCATAAAATGAATACATAATTACATAAACACCTAGAAAGCAATATAAATAAATTATATTACCCTCTATAACTAACCGATCTATTCTAAAAAAATTACTACGATAAATCTAAAAAAAAAACCAAAAATTGTCGGTTTTTAAAAATCTATCTATTGTGTAACGTAAGTAACTTTTATTCATATGGCTGATATATTACCTAATTATATTTACTTATATATCACACCAGGAAACGGGAAACCGTACATCATCACGTGCCAGTCCTTCGTTACAAAAAAAAGAAGGTATAATCAAAAAAGGAAAATGCAGGGGTGAAAATTACATGGGTTAACTATCAAAATCGTCTAGTGCATAACAAGCTCCGGACAATAAAAAAATGAACGGAGGTGACTGTAAAATAAGAAATCGTTGATAAACATTAAAACTATCAGGAAGAAAGAATTAACATCCTGATAATTTCAACAGCTTTCTAAATGTGCCCGAATGTTTCAACAAAATTTTGTGATGTAATGGACAAACTCAAAACATAAGTTATGTTTTGTATGCAATAAACGCTTCCCAACAATTGATCTTATCACGAAAAAATTGTCGTTGCTGTTATAATGAAAAAGTTCTCTACGGAAAAAGGGTATACTTGAAGAAATAGAATGCCTTACATAAATAGAGGAAATGTTAATTGCACAAGTAAGTTTTTCTTTTGTTCAGTATATTGCTTACGTGAAAGACAATATAATGTATAGTCTACGGAAGAATCATTATTATTGGAGATTTTAATGTTTGCCAAGATTGAACAAAGTAAAATTAATTTTATATAAATTATGTAATCATAAAATAATTTGTAAAAGATCAAAGTAGGATTTATATATGTATATATATCAAAGCTTAGTATTTGAAACCTGTAATTATATTTACGTGTATGTAATGCAATTCTATTTGACCGGGGTTACCGACCAAAGTGACCGTTAAAACATAAATTACTCATATTACTTATAACCTCGCTACCCCGATCGTGATTTTTTATTTTACCTGTCATAATTTCCTATATTATTTTCAGATATATTTCCTGATTTCATATATTAACTCATTTTAAGTAAAAAATTACAGCTCATTTTTTATTGTTTAGTAAACAAAATTGCAAAAAAATGGATGTTATCATAAATAATGAAATCCTTTTATAAATTTAAATTAAGTTTGACGTTTGACAAATAATAAATAATTTTATTAAACAAAAATCAAAAATAAATTTTTATTAGCATTATTAATATATTTTGGTTGAGCATACTAGGTCAGTTTTTTTCGCGAATAAAAATGTTTCAAAAAACTCGCTTTCTCATTAATTTTATGATTTCTTCATTTCTTCAAAAAAATGCAGAAAGCTGGAATTTCAAACTCAGTGATTATTTATAGTGTGAAAAAATTGATCGGATACATCTATTGACACTATGTAACTGAGCTAAATAAATTGATATAGACAATCAAAAATCGATTATTAGTAACTTAAAAGGATTGCGCCATAATAATAATTTTCGATAAATTCTACCTCAATTTATGAGAACCCGGAGAAGAGATCCTTAAGATGGATTTTATCCAATTAGCGATAGTATCAACTGAAGCTGGCGTGTGTGGTTCTTTTGGAATAAGAAAAAGTGCACGCTTCTGTTCATCGGTCAATTTCCAAGGGCTGGTCGCAATAAAAGTGTCGTTACAAGCAGCATAAGGACAAAGAAGTTGTTCATCAGGATAAACGGCAACATATACTTTCTTTGTTAGGCATTCATGAACGTAAATTTACTAATACTCGCTCATAGTTCATCGCAAGTTCGCAACTATTGCTAAGACGCAGAATAATAAACATCTTATAGCTCCGTTTCAACAAAAGACCAGTTAAACCCTTATTCTTAGCATCTGCTTATACACTATTTGTAAATTAAATTCATTATTATCCATTAGCCCAGTATAAAAAATTTACTTACACAATTATCATAGTTGCTTTTATCGCTTGATCACGTGATCGATGATAAAATTTGAAAATTTCCTATTTATGCAAATCCAGTTAGCCCCTCGGGAGACGATAGTCCAATACTCGTAAAAAGATAAGTTTCGAGTATACTAACTATTAGTAAATTACCTCCATATAAAATAACTTAATCATTGGATCGTATCTTTCATGAAAAGAAGTATCGAACGAACTTTATTATTTTATTATTATTTCGAACATACAATATTTTAATAAGTACAACAAAATATCGACAGATATATTTATAATACTACAATGACCCTTATTAAATATTCCCTCATAACACCTCGCCATTTCTTTCCCAAAATTTTAAAGCTCCCTAAAATATGTTTAAATTAATTTAATGAGTTCACCTAATCGCCTAATCCTACCAATTATTTGCATTCTAATTGGTTAAATATGACACTCATAATAATTTTTTATTTTAGAAACACCATCTGCGTTGCGATATATCTATTCAGTGCTTCATTAACTTTGCTGTCTGCAAAATAAGCGTCGTAATATGTTTTAAAACCCTTTAGAATGCATAATACCAAGTCTTGATTCATTGTAATATTGTTGATTAAAATTCGTAAATATTGCTGCGCCATATCGTCGTGTCCCCCCCCTTAATTTATCTCAAAATCTTCAACTGTTTCCAAAATTTTAAAATTTTTTAATACACCTTTTTTCAAGAAATTATCTTTAACGTTATCTAAATCTTCAGACATTTCATAAACACTTTCAGATATACTTAAAGATAAAGGATCTCTTGATCTCCAATTTTCTAAAAACCATTCAAAATAATGAGATCGTAATTCACAATTCCCAACAATTTTAATATCACATAAAGTATTTGAAGCAAATCTTTTAATCATATTAAATAAATCAAAACCTTCAGATTCCATTCTTATTCCATAAAATATAATACCTTTTAATTTATTACAAGATTTAATTAATTCTTCTAATCCAAAAGAATTTTTTCTATTATTAGAAATTTCACTATCTTCATAAATAAAAGTTGAAACATAATTAATATTTGGACAATGTTTTGAAATAGCTTTATGATAAGATTCAATATCTTGATAAGTTTCATCAGGTACAAAAGAACCAAGATATATATGACAAAGATTTCCAATAGTATTCGATATTAATCTAGTTATAATACTCAACCTAGGAAGTTCAATGTCAGTTGATAGATATTCCAATTTTAATAATTTTGTTCTTTCTAAATAACAAATTTCACTTGAATTTAAACTATCACCATAAATATCAATTTTTAATTTTTTCAAATTAATAAATGAAGAAATAAATTTAATAGAAATACAAATATTTTCGATTAATTCCAATTCAATAAGAGATTTAGATTGATATTCTGATAAAGCCTTTCCAATTTCATGACAACCTCCAGGTTTATCACAAGCCTCACAATATAAATATTTTAAAGAACGTTGAACTTTTATCAAAGAAATCAAACCTGAATTATCAGATCTACAATAAGGAATTTTTAATCTTTGAATATTTTTACAACATCTTGCAAGTTCATAATAAAATAAAGAATTAATATCACTATCACATTGTAATTCAACTAATTGAGATAATGATTTTTCAGCTCCAAGAAAATTTGATATTGGATAAATTTGATGTTGATCATCATCTTGAATAATGATTCTTTTAATTGAACTACTTTTTGATATTAACATTTTTAAGAATACTTGTTTTACTAAAGTTACAAAATCTTCATTTCCATTACTAAATTGTTGTTTTGTATGTGATATAATTTCATTTAAATTATTGAGGTTAAGATATCTGCAATATATTGGATATTTAAATAATGGTTTATTAAAAATTATTCTTTTTTGCGTTAAATCTGTTGAATTTATATTACATAAAGATAAAAATTGTTTTGTTTCTTCATCCAAACATGAAAATAAAGTACAAAATATTCCAATATAATATTTTTCTTTAAATATGTTTTGTTTAAATGGGTCCCTCCATAAAAGTGGTACACTTGTTTCGCACCATATTCTATTAACTAATAGACATGAATGTAAAGTTTTCGTATTATCTTCTAAATATTGAAATATTTCGTATAGACAATCTGATGTAAGTTTAGACATTAAAAATAAATTTTTTTTTCTTTTTTTTTAAAAAAAAAATAGTAGTACAGGAACTGGTTAAATAAAAAAAAAAGAAAATTTAAGGAAAGTTCGGAAAGTATACGCCGATATTTATTATTTATTTATACTTTTTATTTATTTTGACTAATTTGTCACTGTAAGGTAACATAAATGCCGCTACACGACTGACCAACATTTCATAGTGATACAATATTTGGAAACACTGCATATCACAATAAAATGTTACACGTGAGATTATGCGTTGTGTTACGCCATATAGCCATACACCTTTAATAGAAAATGTTACAATGATCATTTATGTTATTTTAAGTTAAATTAATCATCCAATAAATCTAATTTTGTCAATAAAACAAAATTACTTGGACATTACCGCGCATATCATTTTTAATTACTAATATGATAAAAATCATCATTTTCAGTTATTACGTACAATAAAAAAAAAATGTGTGTGTTTGTTTGGAATTATTGTCTCACATGACCAACGTCCTATAAAAAAAGTAGATACGTTTTTCATATTTGAAAGATACTTTTGTATACTACTGAGAAATACGAGTCTTTATTAAATCTATTATAAACCCATAGTAACAAATTTTGAATTATTTCACATTAAAGAATAATGTCAACTCCAAAATCTTCAACTAATGAGTCATTAAAGTTTTACCTTTACATACAGAGAGTTTCAAAAAACATTTTTTTATCACAATTTTTGTGGTTTTGGAGGAGAACCATACATTGTTGACGCCTATACTCTAAAGTAAAGTATACTAACATTTTTTCAGAGCCGAAATTCCAGAGAGCATCTAAAAAAGTAGATAAATTTCTACTGACTGACATTATCTAAGAAAGGATAGATCCACACAATTATTTCCGTACCTCGTATAGCTCGGGTATGCGTGCCGTATATTTGCTGATTGACTATATTCATTAGTAAGTTTCAGTTTTCTATAGTCAGGAACCTTCAAGATTCCTTTTATTATAATTTATAAGAAATCTTACCGCTTCCAAGGACTTATAACAATAAATTCCTTAATAAATTTAAGTATTCTTAAGGGATCTTTTCCATCTACAGAGAAATCTGTCACTAAAATCTTACTGATATTTAGGCTCCATTAACTGCTTAAAAGTTTCAATTTACGTAATAAAATATCAAAATAATAAGATTTCAATTAATTTTTCATGTCCATTTTTTCTAATTTTGGCTCTCCGCGTACTTTCAGGAAAATGTATCATTCAAGTTTTCATCGTAATAACTTCGATCTTATTATTACTTATCCATAAAAATTTTTGATAGATTTTAAGCTTTCAGACAGTAAGTACTAATTTAAAAATATTAATTTTGTGTTATTATTCATTTCTTACAGAAATTTCATCTATATGATTATATTATTAATGTTCGTACAAATATCTTCTGTATATTCCTCAACTGAAGGACGACTAAATCTCATCGTTTTCGATTATTTCTTAATTAATATAACAGATAATAAACCGTTATAAACTTGTTTGCACATCATGCATGCTTCAAATATACTTTTTGATGGTTGCAAATTGTAATTACGTTACGTGATCCGTCTAAAATCCCGAAATGTTATAATCCCGAAACTTATAATACCGACAGAGTCATTACAGTAATCCCTGAATTTCATAATCCCGAAAATCATCCCGAAAATCATAATCCCAAAATGTCAAAACTCTGACACTTCATAATCCTAAATTACAAAATCCTGAAATAAAATCGAAGATTTAAAGATTTAAGAAAAAATTTTTTTTTTTTATTATTAGATTTCACTTTGCTTAGTTATATTATTGTTAATTTGTTTTTAATTTTTTTTATGAAAAAAAAAATAATAATAATAATAACCGACAAAGATTAATAAAAAAGTAATTTATATTCATTTTTTTTTAAAAAAAAATAGTGGCAGAATTTTTAACAATGAAAAAAATCTATTATATTTTATTGTGTATGTAATGGCGAGAATTTAATGTTAAATATCAAATATTATCTATTAAAAAAGGTTCGTCAACGTAAAAAAATTTTTTAAACAATTTTAAATAATGTATCTTCGATTAAAAGTAATTAAAAGTTAAATAATAAAATTATATTTTTATTAGAGAATTATTTATTATAAATTTATATAAAATTAATTAATAAATGAAAATAAAAAAATTATAATTTATTATAAAAAAAGGTAAAAAGAAAAAGAAAATAATAAAAACAATATTTTTAATATGTTTGTTCAAGCAGTTGCTCCAGGTGTCGAATTTTTGAGATTTTGAGAATCGAGATTTTGATTATATTTTTTTTTTCATTTTGGAACTTACTTTGTCGGTTTTATAAGTTTTGAGATTATTATATTTTGAGATTGAAGTATAATAGTATATTATTTTCTTTTTTTTTCAATTTAAATTATATTTATTTACGGTTATGCTTTAAGGTGTTTATTTATATTAATATATTATTGTATTCATACCGTCAGGATTATGATTTATGAGCTTCAGATACCGAATCTGGACATAAATTCTTTTTTGTAGATCGGCAGAATCTCGTTCCAAATCCGTAATCACTTGTTTAACTACAATAATGGATTTTTGTCTACATATCTTTAGGCGTATTAAGTTTAAATACTTCTTTATTAGTAAAATTTCAGAGTCTTCAAAGATACATATGATTGCGATTGATTCTTATTTTATTTCTGTAATTTTTTCATATTACATGTAGGTTCTTCAATGATCATTATATGTATTTTGTATCATTAGAGATAATTGCTTTGAATGACCCTAGTTTTTCCTCGTCTATATGTCTGATTTAATATAATCAAAAGTGATACTTGCTGAAAGATATGTGAAAAAGCAAGATAATGAAGCAGGTATCTTTAGTCAGTTTAGTGCAGTTACAAATATTTATTTATTGAAAGCATATGGATTTGGTATCTAAATTTCTGATGGAAAATATAATAAACAGTTCCATTGATCTTGTATCATATTATGTTAAAAAAAGCTTTATTTATTCATGCATCTGAAGGGGTTTCTGAAGTATAGAAAAAAATTCCCTTCGCGTAGTAGGAGGTCACGTGGGGAAATTTCACATTTGACCCGACATACCTACAATACTTAATTTCTTAATGCCGGCCGAATACCATAATTCCGGTCAGGGAGTGTCGTGGATTTGTTGGTAAAGTGAGAATACGATTTTATGAGTACTGAACTTTCACTATAATGAATACCAGAATTTTTTGCAAATTCATTGTTTGTAACAACTTGATCTAATACTTATAGAGAAATTAGTACGGTAGCAACTCATGCGGATATTTTTTATGAAAGGAGTTTTTTCTTAATATACGTCATTTTGAAATAGTGGAAAAAAAAATATTTATCTTTAATAAGAGAGAGAATAGTGATAATAATTATGCAAATAAACAAATTGAGACTAAAGAGAAGTGAAAGCATAATTATTTTTATCTCATCGGTATTATGTATACATCGATGGATTTTACTCCACCGGTATAAAAAAAGTATAAAAAAGTATAAAATCCATAGGTGTATACGTCATACACAATGAAGATAACCATGGTTACCTAATAAATACTCCATATACACCGATGCCTTGGTCCCCTCCCCGAAGGGAGGGGAGCGATTCTTTATGGTTTGAACAAAATTTTTTTTTAATGCAATTGATTTATTTAAGTTATTGAAAATGCATACCGCTCATTTCGCTCATTTTGAACGTATATTATACATTGATATGTAAAATTTCTATGTCTAATTACATAAAGAATAATATAATGTACACTATAAATAATAATTTGATTTTAAGACTTTTACAGACTATTTATTATGCGCGAATCCAACACTTGGATTTTCCACTCTAAATACGGAATATACATTCTTTAAAAATGGTGTACCAACAAGCCAAGTAACATTTTTTCCATCAAAATTAAATCCAGGAACAATGGACGAGACACAATTACTTCCATCTATCGGTGCAGTAATTAGGTCTTTGGGATTAATTTCAAAATTAACACCTCCAAATTTAAAGGCAACTGCGGAGGTGGTATTACATGGGATAATGAACATACCGCTCTTAGTATCTAAAGTTGCTCCTGGAATCTGGCTATGAATTTCCGCTGCGTCATTATCGGGCAATATAATTGTTGAAGTACCAGTATCGATGATAGCGTTTCTTCCTTTAAAAGCTAATGATTTTTTATTTACACTTGCATCATCTACATTGATTAACCAAAAAGCTAACGTATTAACAGTAGGACTTATGGGAGTATTAATAACGCGGTTAAAAGTAATTTTCCCTTTGAATTTGCTATTATCAACACCACCTATGGTAAGTGTTCCTTGATCATTGAAATTTGAAACACGAGAAAGATGAAAACTAAAGAGTGGATTAATCTTTTTCTGTTTAATCAGGGTTGATATTAAAGTCGGAGCGTGATTGTCCATAGTGTTCAGACTATCAAAGGCCAAACCACAAATTCCATCAGATTCAAGATTAACGAACTCATCAGACAAATTATCCGCTAATCCAAAAATTTGTTTTTCGGCAGTAAAATCACCGATTTTAACATTATCTATTCCGGTGACACCAGAAGCGGCACCAGTGCCAAAAGTGATATTCCATGGATTACCCTCTTCCTTAAAAGTTTTTGATTTTTTTGTATCAAATGAATTATGATTTTGGCAAGCTGCAGTAGTACAATTAGTATTTGGAACAAAGATATTTGAAGACCCGGTATCCATAAGCATATTGAAATTTTGGTTTCCGATCTGGATTGCTGCGAAATAAGCATCATCAAATTGTATGTCTTTTATATCTATTGTACTTTGTTTCTTCTTCGAGTATGCTTTATTATTGCTTTGTTTAAAGGTAGCATGATTGTTAAAATTTTTTGAACTACTTTTTTCCATTATTTCCTTGGAATTTTTATATTTATTTAGGGCAGCATCTCTCAAGTGTTTCGCATAACCCATTGAATCCATAGATCCGGAAGTACGATCTCTTCTAGTTAACCTGATGGTATGCAAAGGTCTAGCATTTATATCATGAATAACAAGTGCAGAAAAGATGACGAAGAGAAAAGCCAGCTTCATGAAGGTCAACTTCATGGTTTCAAATTATGAAAAAATATTAATATTAAAATTATTAAGTTAAATCGGAATAAATTTCTAAAAAAAAAAATGCGTATTTGAGAAATTAAGGATATTTTATAATCAAAAAACTTCGAAAAATCGTCATTGTGCGTAAAATTACAATTCTATTAATAATATTTCTTGGCTAGTTTCACATTAAGATAAACAGACTACATAAGTTTTGAATTACGCCGATCATTCTTTTTTTGGATAGTGCCAGCCGGTGTTATGCGAATAGCAAATCTCATTTACATTATTGACTTTAACTTTTATAGAAATTATTTTGCTTGGCATTCCATAAAAAGATTTAATTGGCAAATTTCGTAACGTACGGAGGTCTAGTAATGGAGTTTCATTTTAAAATTGACAAAGGAAAACAGGTTTATTTAGTATTATCTATGGAAAACAACGTTCTCC
The DNA here is from genome assembly GCF_026210795.1 of Rhizophagus irregularis. Lineage (NCBI taxonomy): Eukaryota > Fungi > Glomeromycota > Glomeromycetes > Glomerales > Glomeraceae > Rhizophagus > Rhizophagus irregularis. The sequence continues at coordinate 3,066,054 of NC_089456.1, forward strand.
TTATTTACCTTAATCATTTGTTTTATTTGACTTAAAAAAAAATGTAGCATAAAGCAATTGTTATTTTTTTTTATTTTTTTTTTGTTTTGTTCCATAATGACAAAATATTTTTTTTTCAATGAAGAAGGGGGAAGGGGAAATAATTTAATCGGTCTAATAATAAAATTTTTTTTAAAAATATTTTAAAAGTTTCTAAAAAAAAATAAACATTTTTAGAAAAACTTTCAGTTTCTTTGATTTTCTAATTAATTAAGAGTTTTGGTCCTAACTTCAAATATAAAAATCGGATTATTGATTTTAGCGTCCCCCCGGAAAAAATGGTAGCCGGATGGATTTGCAGGGTTACACGTTACTTCGGACACAGACAGTATATTAAAAGCTTCACAACATAACAACCGGAAATAAATATCCGAAGTCACGTGTGAACCTGTAAATAAATCCGGACGACGCTAACTAATTCCTTTTTAGCCATATATATGCTTAGCCGCCATCTATAGTACTATATAAGGTCAATGTCTTTATGCCTTAAAATGCTCTGTTTATGTATAAAGTCTCCCACGATGTTTCAAAAAAAAAAAACGTTATATTTAACAAAGAATACAATATTCTCCATTTGTTACTTTATTATTATTATTGTATTGTTTGATTATCAACATATATTATTTGTTGTCACACTATAAATTATATAATTGTTCTCAATAACAAAGAAATTGGATCAGCTTAATAATTTATTTTTTTTTAAAAAAAAAATGCATTCACTAATATTTGAAGTTAGACTAGACCGAATCTTGAATAATTTGAAAACATAAATACATAAATGCGAATTAAAACCTAAAATCGTCATTAAGAGCTGCCAAAAGAATGTGAAATTGTGTACAGTAAACATTAAACAAATTAAGCCAAGTTCCATGGAGTAAGTATATAGAAAGTGAGTAAAAGTTTTATTTATTTTTCACGGAGGTTTATATGACAAATAACATGTGACAAATAGGATTTACATTGAAATGAAAGGGTGTGACTACACTTGCCATCCATCCATACTGAATCCCAGATCCCATCCCAACTCCCATCCCAATTCCCATATAACAAAGATTAAATTTTCATCTTATTAATGTAAATAAAAATGCATAAATCTAGTTTAATTAATCACTATATCATATCAGATATACTGATATAGTTTAAAAAAATACTAATAATTGATATAAATTAAATTGTTGAAATAATTTTTTTTTTAAAAAAAAAAATTAATTTTTTACTTCATCATTCATTTAATAGATGGATAGATGAATTTAATAGGTCCCGACTCCCGACGTCGACTATCGAGTTTTCTCGTGTAATCACTTTTCACGTGACTTCATAATACCGCCCGAAATCAAATGATCTACAAAAATTATAGGATAGCATTATAGATTTTATGTCAAAATAGTGTTTCAAACTGGATTTATTTTTTTATTCTTCCTATAATATATCCAGTTTCCTTCGTTTTCTTTGGATTACTCATGAAACGAAGGAACCGAACCTTCAGTTTTCAGATTTATTTATATCCGGTCCCTTCGGTTTATTCAAATTTTAATTAGAATCGAAGGAAAACGGATTTAAATCCCAAACCCTGTCGTAATATACTAGGAAACGGGAACCGTTGGAAGTCCGGAGCGAAAAACTAAAACTTGCGTTTCATTGGGTGACGATCACGTGGCGATCAGAGAAATTCACGTGATTGATTTTTTTTCATAGTGCGTAGACATATATTGTCATTCGCTTCGCTCTGGACAATAATGATTAAAATTGCTACTGTAATTAGAGTTGGTTTCACCTCAATGAAATAAATGGGTAATCATCAGCATATCACTTGATGATTATAAATGATGATACATTTTTGTTGATTGATATTCAGTTTTTTCCCTTTTCGCATGCAGGAAAGGATCCAATTAAATAATATTTATCTCTATTTTCAGTTTCAAGAAGTGAAATAAAGAACAAAAGAATATTCTATAAAATAAAATAATTTTTTAATTCAGTATAATGTCAAAATGTCACCACTGGTGATTTTCACCAGTCCGATTTTTTGAAATTATTCTTAAATTAAATAATCAACTACACATATTAAAATTATTTTATATGTAGAAGAGATTTGTTAAGTTGTTTTCAGATAATTTTTTGAGAAAATGCAAATTTTGATTTTTTGATTTTTTCACTTTACTAAAGATTTTTTTTTTTTTTTGACAAAAATTTCAAAATTTTGTTAACACATTTGTTATTAAGTTAAATTTTGCGATCAGCATTTTATAACTCTGGCCAAATTGTAATTTTTGGCCGGAATTAAGGATTTAGTAATACCCTATTTAATTTGTAATTTACTATTTTTAAAATATTTGAAAATTAAAATATAATAAATTTTATTTTACTGATAAATTACTATATGTTAAACATTAGACAACACAAATTCAATTTTTCAGTTCATATTACCCAGCTGGATTACTTTTTTAAATTTTAATAAAAAAGTTTGTATATAAAAGATTGGATATTGCTAAATCTTATCAGTAGTAATATCACCACTGGTAATTTTGTTGCTACTTAATTTTGGCCAAAAATTATAATTTGGCCAAAGTTTAAAATGTTAGTCTATAATTTTAGCAAAATTAAAAAATACTGATTACAAAAATTTTAATTTAAATTATAAATATATTAATAAATATTGATTTAATATTAATATTAATTGATGATGCTGAGTAAAATTAAAATATTTAGATTTATTTGACAAATAATTTAAATATTTAAATTAAAAGATAAAATGCTAAAATTCAATATTCCATGGATTTCCATGGATTTTTAAAAAGAATTTATAAATTATTGTATATCATATAAAATATAATATAATTTTAAGTAGATATTACTAATATTAACTATAACAAAATTTTGAAATTTTTGGCAAAAAAAAACTTTAAAATTTTAACTTTTTAATTTTTTTACTTTATTAAAAGTATAAGACTAATTTTAACCTAAGTGAATAATTTGACTTACTAGTAAATTTTATAATTTGTTCAAATTTAAATGTAAGAGATATTATGCAAAAATATCTAAATAAATAAAAGTGAAATGAATAATAATACAAATAATTTTTTTAAAATTTTTTTTAAAAAAAATAATTGGCATAAAATATAAATTTTTAGGAAAGTGATTTAATTCAGATTATTTAATTCAAAAACATGTACTCACGTTAACAGGAGTTGCAGCCTTTAATATTGATGGGACAATGATACATTTAGGGCTAGCAATACCAATAATTAATAATTCCAAGCATCTTGAAATTAAAGAAGAACAGCTGAAACAACTACAGGATAAATTAAGAGATGTGAATTATATAATAATTGATAAGAAAAGTATGGTTGGTCGCTGAATGCTTACTTTAATCGACATGCGACTCTGGCAAGCTTTTCCAGAGTATAATAATGAACCATTTGGTGGCAGATCAGTTATTATGTTTAGTGATTTCAGCTAACTCCTACCAGTTCTTGATCTTTTTATGTATATTAATAAGACTCCACTTATTTATAATAAATGTCACCGTAGAAAATTGGCCCTTTACTAATGGTTTTTACCTTACTTTTCTTAAATTTATTGGTTAATTACGTAGAAAATTGGCCCTTTACTAATGGTTTTTACCTTACTTTTTTCTTAAATTCTATTGGTTAATTAGCTAAAAAGGAAAAAAATCATAACAATGTAATATAAAATTTCCTTTTATAGTAGGATCTGCAAAGAATTTTATATATGATTTTTACCTTAGGCCTGGGGGTGATCTATCTTATAAGTAAGCAGAGTCTTGTCTGAAGTCAATGCAGTGAATATGGATCAGCTTTAATCTTTAGATATTTCTGTTGCTAAAATTCAGGCTATACATTCAGAAAGTAACGAAGTAAAAAAAGCCAATTCAGATACAATACATAATCTCAAAGTGAATATATTACTTGCAAGAGATGTACGAGTCATGTTAACAGCAAACTTGCAAACAGAAAGTAGACTAGTCAATAATTCAATAGGAACAGTCTGAAATATAATATTTGGAGAAGACTAAAGACCACCTTATTTTTCTATAGCAGTCTTGATTTCTTTTAACAATTACAAAGAACCCACTATTGTTAGCTTAGAGGGTAAAAGAGTTGTACCAATTGTATCAATTAAACGCATCTGAACTGGTAAATCTGAAGCTTTATGTTCACACATGCAAATTCCTGTTTGTCTTGCATAGCCAATCACAGTGCATAAAAGTCAAGGTCTCACATTAAATAAGGCCATAATAGATCTTAAAGAGTTTACTGCAGGATTTTCTTTTGTAATAATGTCTAAGTACATGTATTAGAAGATCTTTTTTTTAAACCATTTAGCTTTGAGAAACTTCAGTGCATTAAAGATGGCAAAAGGCTACTTGAGAGAGTTGACAAAGAAAAACATTTAGTTTTTATGATACCAGGAAACTGAGCGCTTTACTGTAGATAACAAATATATATCTAATAATATTACAATATAAAATCTAACAACAAATAAAATTTAAATTTTGTTCTATTTTTTTTTTTACACTTGTTTTTGTTTTTCAGGATTATTATCAATTATAATCAATTCTAATTTTAGATTGTTTTTTTTTATTATTATCAATATAGCACAAAATTAAAAAAGACGTGACGTGTGTGGATAACCAGATATCATCACATGATACTATTTGTCATAGTCTTTCGAAAACATATATAGTCCTTTGCTTTGCTCCAGACAATTAGTTTCTCAAGACTTGTTTAACAAATAATTTAATATTACATTACAAGATCAGATTAGATTTCCATTTTCATAAAGTTTCAAGTGCTAGCAAAATGTTTGATATGTAATAGCTATCATATATGCTAATATATAGTATAAAACTAACTACTACTGTATGGAAAGTAATAATATTACAATAGAAGCTGATCAGGCATAGGGAAACCAAGTCAATTACCAACACTAACCTGATGTAGGTGGATCAACTTTAAACTTCATACATATTATAAACGCTAAATTAACACTGCTTTATTATTGACCATTCAGAAATTAGAGAAAGTGACTAACCAACTCAAACAAAAAGTAGGAAAGCAATTTAACGGTTATAAAATTCACATGTTCCATATTTTGAGAAAAATATTAAGCAGATACACTGCCTTTCCTTTTAGCCTTCTTTCCCTTCTGTGAAGTCGTTTCAACTTCAGATTTATATACATTTTCATTTATAGTAGACTTGTTTACTGACTTGACCATTTTTAGAACATCTTTCTGTAAAAACAAAACCAAGCATTATCAGTAACCTACTAGGACTTTATGAATATTCATCAATTTTTTATCTGGAAATCCATGAGGATTTTTATGTCCAAAGAGAATTGTTCCATATCATTAAATGTATTAGAAAGCTTCAAGTTTACAAATTCATTGTAAAGGTAAACCGATAGAAGAGGCCAAGCCATATATTATATGAATTTGTCCATCTTAGAAAAAAATTATGTAAGCTGAAAAAAATATGTAAAGCCAAAAATTTTCTACCGTACCATGATACTTACTTACGCACTGAATTGTATATACACGAGCTCTTTCACAAAAAATTGTTTCAAGTAGTTTGTTTAAAATTCGCATAGTATTACATATAGCTAAGCTTTACCTTATTATCAACATCTTTAAAATCAAGGGCTTTTTTACCTTGTCTTAAGAACTATCAAAGTACCATTGATTTTATGATTTTTTGTATCTGCAGTAAGCATTTCCATTCTAAATCAAATAAAAGGAAATAGAGTTTTTGCATATACAGAAAGGTAAATCCTGGTAAGATATAACTCAAACTTATTGAAAATTTAAAATTGACACTTACCAATTCTGATCTAACACATCTTGGTACATCCTGAAAAAGCCTATTCAAAATGTATATAGTTGTATCTATTGCGAATGTCCTTTCAAGGTTTGGTGATTTTGATTCAAAATTGGTTGGGGCTTCCAGACATATAGAACTGTTCACCATTAATATTAGTAACACTTTAAAACATAGGTTTACAACAAAGAAAATATATATAATTATATACAAATGCATTGCGCTATGTTATGCCTTTCATGAAGGAAAGGATCAAAGCATCCTACAATAAAAGATTTTTGTATAAGAGTGGAAGTGTGTACACGATTACACGTATCTTCTGTAAACTGACTACAATAATCCTTAAACTCAGGTGTTATGTTTCAAGTTTGTTTTTCTAGCACCTTATTTAACCATGTTTGCTGTTTTTTATTTAACTTTGATTGTATACTTTCCTTCACTCTAGAATCAGTTATATCAATTATTCCATTAAAAAATTCAAATCCATTATTGATTTTCCTGATTCAAGATCCTTGAATTGGCATTGATGTAGAACTTCAAGAAAGATATTCTGAATTAGTGCATCATTCATGTCCAAATGCTTCACTTTCTGGAAGATCAGTTAGCAATTAGAATATATTTTACTATGTGCAAACAAAATAAAGGCTAAGCAACCTCAGATAGTTCGCAATAGTCTTCATCATATAAATTTGAGAATACTTCATCATCATTATATTGTTGTGACTTGTCTTCAACATTATTATGAATCAGAGAAGTATTCTCATTCTCAGGCGAAGAGATAGATTGCGATTTAGACTTAGCCTAAAAAAGGATTGTACTAATTATTTGTTGATATGTTATTGATGACTATTTAACTCCTAGGATATTTATTCAATGATTATCATACCTTCTCTTTGTCAAAATTATTCTCTCATTCAAAAAACGGATTGTTTTCAGCATCCGCAATTAACCAAATGAATGATAATATATTAATAACAGATATCAAAGTAAATGATGAACATGATTAAGCTTACATGCATTGCCTCTTCTGTATGAGTTCTGCTGATATCTTCTTTCATAATCATCAGAATCAGATTCGTGTCCTTTATTTTTTAGGAAAGTTAAACCCTAAATGAAAAGGAAAAAATATTAATTTACTGTGATGCAGGAAAATATAACCAAATACTTATGCAATTTTGTTTTTATCCGATTATTGATTCTGAATCCTCATCATTCATCTCACCAAACAAGTAGTACTATTTAATGACTGTTTGTTGAAATTTAAGATTTTGGGAAAACGTCTCTCTTGTTGTGTTCAATATATGTTGTGTCTAAAAATGAACCTTTTAGTATACTAAGAATGGATGTGATTAAGTGTAAAGTTAACTAATCTGTTCAATATTGATTTGATCCTTCAGATTGTTTAGCTTGGCCTTCTCAGATTACATCCAAAATTTCAAATTATTGTTAGATGCTATCAAATAAAAAGGTCATTAAGATTTTTGAATATACCAGACAACTTACTTGTCGTAGATATGCTTTTTCCTCACTATATATATATGTTCTCAGTTTGAAAAATTTGGTGTAATTCCCAGAAGTGGTTTATTGCTTTGGAATTTTTGTTATTCTAAAAATATTGAGAAAAATTAATAAAAAAATATAACCAGCTTGCCTAGAAGACTGACTGTCTGATTATAAACAGAAATGCAGTTCTTTAATTTTTTACTGCCAAACAGCATTTGACAGGGTAGTTTGTAAAGATATGCTTTTATCACCTTGCCGATCATTTGTCAATCATATATATATATCATATTACTTCTACTTTGAAGTATCAGGTAAAGCCATAAATGCTTAGGCAAATTATACAGGACCCCGGATATCTCCAAAACAGGTCATAAGTCACACTTTCGGCAGATTGGCCCATTTTTCAGGGGCTCAAAAAATCGTTTTTTGTAAATATCTCGGCATCCAGTGGTCCAATTTTGATGAACATTTTTTTAAATTGTAGAGCTAAATGAGGGCTACAAAATAAAAAAAAGTTCATTAAAATTGAATTACTGGATGCTGAGATATTTACAAAAAACGATTTTTTGAGTTTCAGCAAAAAGGGGTGTTTTTGGCCAAAAGTCCATTATGACCTTTATATTAGATATCCGGGGTCCTAATTATACTAATTGTTTTTTTTGTCAGTTTAATTTATGAAAAATATACTATAAAAGTATTATGGCAAAAAAAAATGTATTGCCAAGATTAACCTTAAACTAAAATTTCCAATAATTTGATAATTGCCAATCATTTGCCAATCATTAACTAACCTGATTTTGAAGCTTCAGGTGAAGTCACAGAGTTACAGGCGAAACTTGAAATTTTTAAAATATATTATTTAGGTATTCAAGAATCAATAGCTAAAATAAACCAGCAGAATTTTAGATAAACCATCTCTGTCACATGAATTTTATCAACAACCGCAAAAGTTATTATTAAAAGAATGTTTATAAATATTATTAAAAGGATTTTATAAAAAATTGCCATAGCGATGTGTCATAAGTGTCACGTGACTTTACATATGTGAATAACTTATCACCCCGCGTCACATCCTCTAGTTTTCCATTTTTATTATTTATTCTGGGAACGAATTTTTTCAGTGCAAAAAATACTATTTGTCACTCCCTATATATCACATGCTTAATTTCAGCCAAATTTTATAACGCTGGCCAAAATATCCTTTTTGGAAGCTTTAGGTAACATTGCACAATCAAAAAAAGCAATTCTATTTTTCAGCAAAATTCAAATTTTTGTTACACAAAAATTCCAAAAAGGGAAATTTCTTTGACGATCTTTTAATTCCGGCCAGAATTATAAAATCACGTGACACTGGCGATGCATCGCCATAGCGATAAAAAACAAAATCCTTATTAAAATATATATTAAGAAAAAATTTTGGCAAAATTTTATGAACTGTTTAAAGAATTTTTTTTTGTTTCATTTATTTAAACAACAAATTTGATCATTAAAAATTATATTGTTCATTTTTTTATAAATAGCCTTTAAAATTTTGTGAAGAAATACTCATAAAAACGCATTTTATAAGAATTTAAAAAGTATTACTAGTAAAAATTGCCCAATAATGATGCAATCTTGATAAAATTTAATATGCAGTAAATCTAAATGAATATTAAGCTGTCTGTAAAATTTGAGTATATATTATTATGTAGAATTTTCAACCAAAGCCAATCAATTTAATTATAGTAAAGAGATAAAATTAAATAAATGATCGACAAATGATCATCAAAATTGTGATAAAATAGGAATATCCACTATGCTGTTTGTGAGTATGTTAACAGTGGCTACTAACATACTAATACTATGCTCACCAATAGAAACGTGGTTCTTTTCCACTGCCAAACAGCATTTAACAGGGTAGTTGGTAAAAGAGCCAGACAACATAAACAATACAGTAAAATAAATAAAATCAAATTTACTACCTTAAATGATCTATTCCATTTCTCCACGATTTCAGATGAACTAGATGAGTATTCTATGATAGTATTTAGTTCTTCCTTGTAATGACAGTGCTCTGTTTTTTGATCACACAAATTGCCTTCGCAATTCCACAATTCTGATTGGCTGATGTTTTTAAATAATAAATTATTTTTTAATCTTAATTTTGGCCAGAATTATAAAAATCTTAATTCTGGCTGAAGTTATGCATTACTTATATCTTCAATTAAAAGTATTTTATATTCATTTTCATGAACTCTATGACTTGAAACTAAGATGAAAAAATTAAATTATAGTGTATATTAGTTTTATTAGCATGAAAATTCAGTATAATAAATTTTCAGTATATCAAAATTTTTTCACTTTATTGAATATCCCAATAAACTGGATATTTTTAGTGGAACTGATAGATCGAATTTCACTGTGTAATTTATTATAAAAATTATTATATATTTTTATATAAATCAAATTTATGTTATATTAATTATTTTTATTTATATTATCTGTTATTATTATTATTTGAATATTTATGTTTCAAAACATTATAAGAGTTTTGATTAATATGTACCCATTTAGACTATAATGTACTATTGTTTTTGTTGTTCTATAGGCTTTTTAATGTTGAGATGATATTATGGGATATTATACTTTAGTTGGATTACTTGGATACATATTTAATCAAAAGACTATAATGTCCTGAAACATATTAATCAATAAACTATGATGTTTTAGTATATATTAATTAAGTTGGCTGACCTTCTGTACCTGTTTGGACGCTTGGTTCTATAATGAAGATGCTGGCCTTCTCGCCTATTTGGAAAAAATGCGTCAGGTGGCGCAGTAAATTTGCGGTTAATTTTGGCCGGCACTATACTATAATTCTGGCTGATCTTTTGGGCACATGATTTGAAGAATGCCATGGAAATATTATGTCCAAAGTTCTGACCTAAATTATGGAATAGTTCTGGCCGGAATTAAACGAAAATTTACTGCGCCTAACTGCATCAATCACGTGATAAAGTTCCTCGGGATGTTTGAGAGATGTTCGAGGGATATTCAAAAGACATTTGGGTGTGAAAACTAGGACGCTAGCTAGGACGGATTTTTTTATAATGATATGGCGCATCAGATTTTTATAACCTTAAATTATATAGCTAGATTTCGCCAAAGTAGGTAAAGAATATCGTCTAAGGGTGAAGCCTTCTTCCATAATTTTATATAATATTACCAAAGTTAGTTTCATACCATACCCGATCGAGTACTTCTGCCAATTTTTTATATAATGATTTCGCAGAAGCCTACACTTTCAGATACATACATGGTTGGCTTTTGGCTTTCTTTTACGATTTGCTACCCGAGTACATACCATTAGTGCTCTCAGTTTGCCTGATCCCTAAGCTGGCAATTTATAGAACACTACATACCATTCGATAGGATAGGCAAGTGCCGAGACTTGATATAATGATTCATAAATGTATATTTTTAATACTATCGTGTCACGACTGTCACGTGGGCAAAAAATTATATATATACGACTGATATGATGACTATGATGACACTGATTAATTCACTTTTTGATAAAATGGACAAACTAGAAAAAACCGATAAAATGATGTTTGATAAAGTAGTATTCGAGTTGGAGCATTTCTGACGGGTGTCCCTTCGAAGAAGAAGAAGACGTTTTAGGTAATCATAATTATTTCAGTTTAGTTAGAAGCTTTACATTGCCTCAATAAATGGGAAGTATTATTTATTATTTGGTACTGTAATTTTTATCTACACTTAGACTTTATTAAATCCAAGGCTCGTGAACGTGAAGCTCGTGAAAATGGCGCTGGCGTTACTCACTCAGGATCAACAGGTATTTTTAGTAATGTTTTATTTGATCAATAAAACCAAACTCACAGTTTTTGTTAAGGAACCTGCGGAAATAACTCTGTCACTTGTAGAGGACACGATGATGGAAGCAAAATTTACACGTCGGATAGGACCACTCTTATGCCCAGGAAGACAAGCTCGCTTGTTACTTCCACAAACGGAACCCAGACCATCGAATTTCGTGAATACAATAAACATCGTCGTGAAGCTTTTGGATCAGACAATGTTTCCGGTCCAGGCAAGGTATCTGAACGAAATGATAAGAGATTTGGGACAACTAAATCTGTTTAATCAAATCATCGGGCGAAACAGGAATATCATCATTAGAGAATTTAATGGTCAGGAGTTGCGTTTTGATCCTCCATCTAATGTTGGAGATTTAGTTCACAAGGATATTTGTATTCTATAAAATTATCAAATTCTAATCGTAAGATGGTTCAGGGCAGTGGCTTATTTTAGCGTTTGGCAGTACCATGAAACATTTTTATATAATATATTACCGAAGAAATCTTAACTGCCCTAAGTATCCAATGGTTTTGGTACGGAATCTCGAAAATCTTTTGAACGACTGACACAAGACCGACAACAAAATCTCGACAATCCAAAATTTTGACAAGTCAAAATCCTGACCCCGACAAATCAAATTATACATTTAAACTAAATATTACATATTGCAACAAAATTATTTTATTAGAACACACGTCATTAGATTTACAAAATTGTCGATATAATGACTTGTCGAGATTTTGTTGTTGATCTTGTGTTAGTCCGTGCAAGTGACTGTCGAGATTTTGATCGGATACCGTATCCAATATATTCCACATATACCTGGTACATACTAGTGATTGTGTATTCTTATATTTTTACGCACTTGCCTACCCTAAGTATTCACATTTACCCGTTGAGATGGAGATAACTTCCAATATTCGTATAATGATTCTGAAGTTAGCCCCATCTCAAAATATGTGTCATGAAATTTGACGAACGATTAATGTTACACAAAATTTATTTAATATAAAAATGATTAAAAATGATCTTCCGGTGACTAATAAGACTTTAAAAAAAATTTCGGTCGCTGTTTTTTTTAAGTAAGATTTTATTTTTAGAAATAAATAATTTAAAAGCAATTAGTTTACAGACTTACGAATTACTAAAAAAGGAGAGGGGTTTAGTTTAATTTGCCTGAACCACGGGGGTCTTAACCGTCAAGGGTCATACTAAATATTAAATTTATTTTTTTTTCGCAAATCCCATTATTAAAAGTTTCTTCGTTAGATTTAATTATGCAATTAATAATTAATCAATTAATTGATTTATTATGTTGATCAAAATGAATATGTTCAAGAAGTCAAGAATGAATAAGTTTAAGAAGCCAGAATGAATATGTTTAAGAAGTCAGAATGAATAAGTTTAAGAAGATGTATAGAATTAATGATTATTAAAAATATTAAAAAGTATTAAAATAGTTATAGCTTTTAAAAATGCACCTATAAATCACGTGCTTATAAATCACGTGCCAGTGCATGTAAATATTAAACTTTTTTAGCAAACCCACTAATATCATTGTTAAAAGTTTGACTGATTTCCCATTGTGGTGAATGCCCAACGCCAGTGTAAATTATTTTTTGCCCATTTTTCGCAAGACTTACAAACTTTTGACTATAGTTAGCTGGAACTATGGCATCTTTATCACCGATAAGAAATAATGTTGGAACATTTAAATTACTAAAAATACTGCCAAAATCAGGAACTACAATATAAAAAAACAAAAAAAAATATAAGTTTATGTTTTTATTAAGATATTAAGGTATACAACATGTTTACTTACTTGGACTTTTATTATGACGGAATTCAGGACTCGTTTGAGAAATTTGACCAAACAAAAATGAACTGAATTGATCGGACAAAGGTTTAGCAGTGAGAAAGGCAAAAGCTCCCCTAAGTGTATCAATAGCTGTTTGATAGTCATCCGATGGTTCAGTAGCATTAGTAAAAAATGGGATGTCTCCATTGAAAATTCCAGATACTGATATAAATCCAGCAACTTTCTCAGTTTTCATAGATCCAATGGAAACTAACGATCCAATAGACGCACCAACTAAAATTATTTTCTTAGATTTTACACTATCTATTACGGCGTTAAGGTCTAAAACATGTAAGTCGGTACTATACGCATTAACGTCTTTTGGTTTATCACTTCTACCGGTTCCTCGATAATCATATCTAATAAGATGAAAATTTCCATTAAGCGATGGATCATTAAATTGCACCTCCCAGCTAATACGTGATGACATTATTGGAGCGCAGAACACCATTGTGACTTTCGTTGGATCTCCTTTTTCTTCTACAAAAATCTTTACACCATTTCCACCAGTAACCATATAATTTTTGGTATCATCTGGTAAAACGGGGATAGTAACTTGAGCGATTACTGTGACAATGAAATAACTGAGGATTAAAAATTTAATCAAATTCATTTTTGTAATAATAAATTTTTTAAAAAAAAAATATATATTTTTTTTATTTTTTTTTTCAGAAAGAGTTAGCAATAATTTGCAGATATTTATAATAAAAAAAAACCATTCGAATTATGAATTACTGTATGTCATTTGCGCATCGTGCTGTCGTAATTAATTGATTTTCGTGAAATTCAATTTTGAAATTCAAATCAGATACTACCCCGTGAGTGAACTTCCAGTTAATTCATACTTAATTGATAGAAATTACCTTTAGACAATAAATTGTTTTTAAGTTCAATAATAGATCACAAATTAAAGTTTTCCGATTTCCTCCGGAACATTAGTTTTCTTTTTGATCAAATCCTTGTAAATCGCATATAGCTGATTTGATGATTTTCCTCACGGTAGTACATGTTCAATGTATCTAGAGATTTGTTTTTTCCATTTTTTGCGTATTTAAATGATAATATGTAATATTGGGATATTTAAACCACTAAAAAAAGTCGTTTATGTAAACTAAAAAGGAAAATCTAATTAATATTATATAAGATTATATAAGTATACACATGTTTATTTACGCTATTATTATTATTATTAAATGCTTTACGATCTTCAGGAGCTTTCATAACAAATTCGATTTGGTATTCGAAAAAAAGAAGAAATTTATAATTATGGTATGTTTTTAATTACAAACGATTTTTAAAGAAACGAAAGTTAATTGGGATAATAGAAACAATCTTTTGGTTAAAAATAAGATAAAATTAGGTATTACGAAAAAAATGGAGAAAGTTAATAGTTATAATAAAAATTATATTGAGAATAAGAATAATAATCTTTCTAAAGGTGCGCAAGGATTATTAAAGAACATATATTTTGGGAAAGATGTTTTGGATTTTATAATATAATCTGGTTTATTTAGGTTTTAGTTTAAATTTTAAATTTGATTTTTAATTATTGTATTTTACTATTCTTTTTTAGTTTACCCAGAAAAAAAAAAAGGAGCTGCCGGAACAACCGATTGGCTAAGCAATAAAGAAACCGAAAGATTTGAAGTTAATAGCTACTTCCTAAAATGGTTAAGAGAGTATTTTGAAAACATGTATTGTATGGTGACCAAACGTATTGATGTACGGTAGTTATTCCGGTAAGACGAATACCAGTGGTGTAGGGTCGACCACATGTGTGGTGTATGGTGATATTTAGCAGTGTGTAACAGTGTAAAAGTGTGTAAAAATACATAGTTATTTGTTTATAGAAAAAAAAAACGAACAAAAAATTTTTTTTAAAAAAAAATAAATTTCTATAAACGAAAGATTTTTTTAAAAGGTTTTTTTTATTAGACAAAAGGTTTTTCATTTAACAAAAAATGTACATTAAAAGGACGAAAAAAATTTTTATTTTTATAAACGAAAGTGTTTTATTTAAATGATTTTTAATTTACAGTAATAGATATAGAATATGGGAACATTTGACTAATGTTCCTTTTTTTTTCTTTTTAGACATCCTGACTTTGGACTTCGGCTATTGGAATTTGGAAAAAGATGCGTGTATTGAAACTTGAAATTAGTGAATGGAAAGTTAGTGAACATTAGTTAAGCATTAAATAGATACTTTCCTGAGACACCTGAATGTAAAATTTTGGCCTTTGACTTCAGAATGCAAACTTGGAAATTAGGAGTTAGGAATGTTAGTAAGACTTTTACTTTAACATTTCTTTTATTTGATACTTATCTGACATCAGGAAATTTTTTCCGTGCAAAATCCACAGGGAAATCCACATCAAATATCATGGAAATTTGCGGAAATCTGAATAGTTCCAATATTTTCCAAACACCCTGTAACGAAACATATAGTATTGGCCTACATTATTCCTTAATAAAATATGTGAATATATGGAATTCGTATGTGATGGAATGCCATACATGATTTTTATAATGTATAATTAACGAAAATGTATGTATGTATAGACAATATCACCATACATTACCAATCACCATATATTAGGGCACTGTCAGATATTACCTAATATCACTTTAATATACCTAGGTAAGATATAATTCCTTATATAGTATTGTATGTAACCTAAGATCTTTAGTTACCCCTCTAAAATATTAGGTAATACCCTTACCATACATTATTTTTAAATTTTAGACATGACGGGTATTACCATACATTAGAATACATTATCATACATAATCATACATTAGAATATGGTAGTTGGTAAACATGTGCTTAAAATTGTTGATTCACGTAAATCTTGAATTTTTGCAGTCAATTTATAATAGAATTGATAATAACATTAATAAAAATAAAGTCAGAAAAAAAAAATTTCTTTAAATGAAATTTTTATAAAACCATTCACCATCATGTTAATAATATACCTGCAACACAAAAATAAAATAAAATTTCGAATTTCTACTCGAGAATTTTTAAGATTTCACGCATATCTATGCAAACAAATAAAAAAAACTGTCAAATCAACAATACGTGCATCGCGACACATGTCAATATTTGTACCGTGTCACATGAGAAAAAATTTGTTATCACTATCACTAGCATCAACAGACCCCATGGTTGTACTGCTAATACTGCTAATTACCATACATCACTATACATTAAACTATTTTTTTTCTTTTTTCTTTTCTGAATTTGTCCTCACTATTACGGAGGCAAGATAATTCACGACTGAAATTCTTTAGTGACTCCTTGAGCCCATCTAACGACTTTACCAAGATATGATGTCGGGTTGCATCATAACACGAAACTCACTTTCTCAATGTACTGGTAAAATAATACTTTATTTATGAAATAAATCGTTGCCGGAAGCCGGCTTACAATATATAAAAATTGCAAATATATCGCTATATGATACGAAATAAAAAATACTAATTATCTTTGCTTAGTACCTCTGGCACTGTTTCAGTAGGAGGTACACGATAACATTGTTTCCCTTTTCACCGCCATAGATACGTTAGGGCCGTGTGGGAAAACGACTAAAAATTGTTCCATTCTTATTGCACCATCTACTTCGAAGTAATTCATTGTTACTTAAGTAGTGGATTACAACGCTATCAGACATGAACCCGACCTTATATAAAACCAGCCTGATTGAATCTATATCCTGAAAACGATCTAGACATTGGTTTCTGATTGCATTCACGAGAGAGGAAACTTGATTGTTATTGGCATTAGATATCGTTACATCGAAAATATCCCCCACTTTTTCACCAGGAATGAAACAATTAAGAATAATATCCCCACCAGCAAGAAACTTTTCAAGCTTGTCAGAAGTCTTGGACTTAGTCATCTCACTTTCCTAAATACAAGAGCCCATAGTGAGTATTTTGCTTCGCTCGTTGTAAATATACACCTTAATACTTTTGCGGGAAAGTTTTTGTGGGAATGTTGGCTGAACTTCTACATACCTCTACATGCTTTATATCTTGCTGAGAAAAGTTAAGGAGATATGAGGTGATGTCGTCTGATGCCAAGAGTTCTATGAAAGCACGTGCAAATGGAATTTCCATACCCTTTCACATGGAGATCTGCCTTGCAAGACGCAAAGATAGCAAGCTCTTGTAGATCTCGAAATTGCGAAGTCCTCAGCCCTTCACAACATATGCTTTCGTCGTCAATATCTACTTATAGAATAAGTCCTGTGTTGCAACAAAGCATTTTCACATTTTTTTCTCGTGTTTGTTTGGGAAAAAAAATAGAGGTAGTTAGCATATATATTTTCCTTTCGATGTCGCACAGACTGACTGTGATCGGTCTTCACATCATTGCGCAGAAATCTGTGCCACTCTGGGTCGACGCAATGGTTGATCACCAACTTCGGACAGATTATGGTACAATCCTAAAAGTTCTGTAACATCAAAATCCAAATCTATATTTAGCTTACCTAACTGATTGGTATGGTTTCTATTAATATTATAATCTTCGAAGGAGGGGCTTGTGAACCTGATATATGACCTGTTTGTTTAGCCAATCTTCGACCTCTGCAAGAGTATAGATCTTCTTATAAACATCCCGCATTTTTTCGGCAGTTCGATAATAACCTTCAGGCTGGTAATACAGCTCATAGAATATAAGATTCCGATATTTAAGATTTCCATTCTAAGTCTTCTAAACAGTTCGAGACTTACTTCTTTTTTCCATGTATCATTTATGTTATGACAATTATAAAGATCCTGTATTGAAAGATTTTTGATATTAATTCCTGCGTAAGCTGATCAAGTAAATTAGCTGTATGCATTTTATATATACTTCGAAGAATTTTATCGGAAAAAGTAAGATTAGTTAATAAATGAATTGTGATTGACATTGCTTCAGACTGATGAAAACTTGTTCTAATGTTTCAACCTTTCTATCAACTCATCCAAAGGAAGATTCACCTCCCATAATTGACTTCTTGATTTGTAGGTGAAATTCCGCAAAATAATTTTTTTCTAAGATCCCGTCCGGAAAGCTTCTAAGCCTTTCTAATTTTTCATAAAATTCCCTTACCGATTCACTACCTAGTTTCAGCTCCCCCATTTTATATTTTTGATCTCTAACTAAATATTTGACTATCTCTTTTAAAGGTTTTTTAATCCCAAACTCTTCTGCACGCTTTTTATTATCGGGTGATAATCCACGGATGAATTTATTTTAACGTCTACATCATCCAAATCCTTACTAACGAAAATAACATATAATTTTATTAACTCAACATATTTACTAATAGAAATATTGCCTTGTTTGGGAGCTAATATTTTTTATCCTTTCAGGTTCTAAGACCGGAGAGCTTGGTTGAGATGCAAAATCTCTATAATCTGTTCGATCTACGCGATTAAATGCATCTCTCATTATTGTCTATATAATGCGATATATCTTTAATGACGTACAGTATATACATTGTGGCCCAGCAAAAAAATCTGATCACTCCGGAGCCCGGACTATGGGTTGGACTGGGAAAAATAAGTTACAGCTCGGATTTGACTATCAGATAATGTCGAAATATAATTTTCTTCGAATGGGATCGCAAAATTATCGTCTATTGTTAGCAATAAATTACACAGGGGGTAAATAAGATAAGAAATTTTGAAAATACCTCTAAAATATGTAATTCTAGCTGAAATTAATATATAAACTTCACATAAACTCTAATGTAAGTTATATAAGAGATATTTGGAGTCCTATTCAAACAGTTACAGAGTTCCAATCTGAGGATCGATGGATGAGAATATTTTGGCAATTTGCATGTAGATTTAATCAATAAAGGTAAGGATTTTTTTCCAGATACATTAAGACCATATCTCAATACACAATATAGTAAATTTAAGAGTATCGTTAATAATAAAAAAAAAGAGAAATTCGATTCAGATTGAATTTTTCATTCGATCGGATAGATTTTCGATCTGAGTTGAATTTCTTCTCCATTTTATAATTGAAACAGATTTTAATTTATCATATTGCGCATTGAAGTAGAATCCAAAGATATCTCAAAAAAAATCTTGACTTTAATTAATTAAATCTATGTATAAATGTATAATCGTCAAAATGTCATGTCCATCCGTCGATCCTTAAATTAGAACTCTACTATAGTTTATTAATTAGGCCGTTCCAAATTAATAATTAGTTTAACGTCCTTTCCGGCCAAAAATTTTGAGGGGGGGGGGGGGGAGGGGATAATTTAAACAAACATGAAAATTAAACATATTAAAAATTTCGGAAATTTTCGGTAAAATCGGAAATTCTCGGTACTATTAAATTTTAGTAAAGGAGGGGGTGTTTTAAGCATATTTAAACATATCAAACATATATGTTTAAATCACTCTTGAATTTTTCAAAAATAGAGGGGGGGGGAGGACGTTAAACTAAAGATTAAATTGGAACGGCCTTAATATGTATTAAAACTCTATAATCTATTGATTAATATATTCCAGAACATTATAATCTTTTGAGTAATATATTCCAGAACATTATAATCTTTTGTTGTTATGCAGCCAAATAGGATCATGTTGTTTTTAACATACTGATATTTTTTAGCGTAAATATCTTTGATATTTTTGACGCATTACGTCATATAGATTATTATCACACATTTACTATGCTTTTCATATGGAACATGATCTTGGACGTTCTTTCTGCATAATAACTATTATATATACATTCCAAACTTTTGATTAATATATATCTTACTAAAGTATAATATCCCATAATAAAAACAATAGTACATTATAGTCTAATGGGTACATATTAATCAAAAAGTCTTAAAACATTATAATTTTAAGTGGAATAAATTAATATATTAATATGTTTCACTAATTTATTTTAAAATACAATAAAAAAATAATTAATAAATTTTATATCTATTGTATATTATATCTGTATTTGTTTTATATATTTTATTTCTTTTAATTATATTATATTTTTTAATATTTTATAATTTATAATTTAATAAAAAAATTTTATATATAAAATTATAGCATTTAATTAGTTAACTTTAAAGGATACCTATTATATATGTATAAATAAATTACAATTAAAAATAAGTTTTTTTTAGAAAATTTTTTATAAAATTAATTTAAAATAAAAAATAAATTTATTTTTTAAAAAATTATACAATATATGTATTTTCTATTTTATAAGTTTATTATAATTATTAAATTTAGTTTTTTTTTATTAAAAAATTAAATTACATTTAAATAATTTTAATTAAAATTAAATAATTGGCATAAAATATTTTTTTTTAAAATAAAAATGAAATTTAAGTATTACTTATAAATAGAAGTTGGATTTAAATTTACCTTTAATTTTATATTTATATTTATTATTTAATTAAATAATAAAAAACAGATTTTAAAGTAAAATTTAAACTATTAAAATTTTAATAACATATTGTATATTAGATAAAAATAAAAAGAAAAAAAAAGAAATTTGTAAATTAAATAAATAAAAAATATTAATATTAATTAGCTATAAAAAAATTGTATAGGTTCTATGATTATTTAACAAAGAAAATAAAATCAGCCAATTAAGATAACTTATTATAAATAAAGTCTACCTATAAAGTCAAATAATCACTTAATAGTGTACATGTAAAATATTTATATATAATAATAATTTAAGTGGTTATAGAAATTAATAAAATTGTAAATAGTATTTATTTTACTGTAATTATAAAAAGTTTTAATTTAAACAATAAAATTATATTTTGTAATTACTGTATATGATAAATTTTATTTTTAGAAAATATCAAGTTATCGGTCTGATTTTAAATTTTATAAGATTAATATTAAATTAAATAATTAATTATATACATATTAACAATTATTTTATATGTATATGTAAATTTATAAGAAGAAAAGGTTATTTTTCAGATAATTTTTTAAAAAAGAGTTTTGCTAACTCTTCCTAAGTTAAATAACTTGGATTAAATTACTTCCCTGAAAATATATATTTATATGAATTTTTTTGCCAATTATTTTTTTTAAAAAAATTTAAAAAATTATTTGCATTATTTATTCATTTCATTTTATTTATTTGGACATTTTTTGTACAATGTCTTTTACATTTAAATTTGGGCAAAATTATATAATTATATAAAATTTACTAGTAGGTTCTTAATTAATTAGTAAATTTTAAAATATCATTCTAAAACTATAAAAATTAAGTTTAAGATGGCATTAATAAAGTATTTTTATATTTTAAATAAATAAATAAATAACTTTATTCTTATTACGTTAATCTTATATTAATTGCAAAAATATCTTTTGAAAAACTTAATATTATTTCTGTTCCATTCTAATAAGATTCTTCAGTTTATTATTTGCCAGTATTAGAAACTTGGGCAGAAATCATGATATTTAAAAGAAAAAGAGCCAACTATATTACAAGGAATTAATAATGCAAGGTGTCCGATAAAATACTAAGCTTCTTAGTTATTTTTATTAATGACGGTATGCATGCAGTATTAATAAAAAAGGAAATACTTAATATCTTGTGATTGTGTAACATTTAAAATATAAAAATAGGTTTGTTATAATCTTAAGATATCTATTTTTAATTACTACGAATTAAAATTATACACGTGATATTAAGAAGTCGAGATCTTTTTTGATTAAACATGATTTATATATTATCTATTATACAAAAAAAAAAAGAATGAAATTAAGCAAATGAAAAAATTTTTTACCTATTACTTCATCAGTCAATATACTGAAATTCTGGGATTATATTTCCGTTAATAAATTAGTCACCGATTAAATATTCCTTTGTTTGACGCAGAACCAACGAAATGAAATGGAAATATAACTTCTTCCTCAAAATTAGTAAACTATAGCTAAGTATGTTGCATACTAGCTTTGAATATAAACTTATTAACCATGGGATTATAAAAATGTTTGACAAAATCTTGCAATCTAAAGAATTACTTTTGATTTGAATTAATAACTCACTAGGATAAACGAATCAAAAATCACGATGATTTTTTCGTAGTTTCGGAAAATGAGTTCGAAGATTATTCAACTGCCTTCTTGAATAAACGTGGAAAGCTGCCATTTAGCGTACACCTGAATAGTAAGTGTTCGCACGAAACGAGATTGGGATGATTGCCTTCCAGGAAGAAAAATTTCGATCCTATTCATCATGTTCATCATGTTGGATGTACCTTGTTATTTCTTTGTCCTCTTGACATTGTGCTATGTAAATATTCCCGCACTAATGTCGCTTGCTTCACAATTCTTTCAAGTGCCGACTCGCTCGCATGACAATCAAAGGCTAAATGAGGGAAAAAATGATATTAATTGCCGAAAATATCATCAGTTCATTAAATTAATTAACAATGAACATAATTCATTAGGCAAACTTACAGAGAATGGCACTGTTAATTTCATCTGCCAACCTATCTCGATGTTCTTGAGCCAATAGAGACCCTACTGGTGAGTTTTCTGGATCTTCATATGCCATTAAAGCGCTCATAATTTTAAGTTCTGCATTAAACTTTTCTTCATTAGCCCCTTTCTTTTTAGGGAAACTTGTTAATACTGTTTGGGCAAATAACAATGCTTCAATTGGATTGCCAGCACGAACAGTTTCAATGAATTGTTGACAATGAAGTTTGAAACACATATCAATTGAACGTGCAGTAGTTCGATTGTCTTGTTCATCCGAAGACACAACGTGAGGAAACTTATCTCGACATAATGATAAGGCTTCAGTGATGCTGCCAGCTATTATGTAATGGCGGATTTCTCCGTACAAAAAAATGAAAAAAAAAAGTCAAATAACCTAGGTTGCCAGCTCTTAGATCACAATATGTAAAATGATATGCGCGAAGCTTAAATTATACTCTTACTTTTTCTTGTTTCTAAACTTTTAAGTGCAAATTCGGCATTAAAGCGCTCTCCATATCCGTTACTACGTTTACCCTTCTTCAGTACTTCGAGAAGCATTTGAGAATTAGCTTCTTTACATATTAATTCACTGGTGGAATCAATATGCATACATTCCTCTTGAATTGAATCAGCCATTTCGCAATCCCCGTCTTCGTCTACTTCAATAATATCCATGGGTACAGGTGAACTGTTACCATTCTGCACGACACCATTGGTAGTACCATTGGTTGAACCGTTTTGAGTAGAACCATTTAAACCATGTTCCATGCTAGGTTCACCTACATTCAAAGCATCTTTAAAAAATACTTTGGCAGTTTCACCATAACAATTATGTATAAGGTAATCTAATACCAACTGACGAACAACCGTGTCGTCAGGTTCTTCATTGTTTTGGTAAACTTCTGGACAAGGTTCCATTATAATTGACCTATTAAAACTTTTAATTTGAAAAACTAAATCTTAAAGAAAATACAATTGGTGTGAACTTTAATGCGGATTAACTGATTTCGCTCGATTCGCATTATTATATTTTGTGATAGGAAAAGACCACGTGTGATTATGAAATGTGTGAAAATACAAGAAAAATATGAAAAGGAGCATGTAATACCAAAAAATATATTGCATAATCACGTGTTTATAGATTTTTAAGCAACTTCTCCAATTTTTTTTTTACTTCTTGAAGATGTCTGCTCAAGATCAGATTTCAACAAACACGAAGCCCGAAAAACAAACTGGTGCAATTTATACTATTAGTTTAACCCCTGAACAGGTTAAGCGTATAGAAGAGAATCGACTTAAAGCTCAAGCGAAATTAAGGGAAAAACAGAAACGAGATCAGCAAAATAATTTAACTAGCACTGAACAAAAAGGAATTATTTCAAATAATGGAAATATTAATGAAACAAAAGGGTTACGTCCTATGAAAAAGTTCCAAAATTATGTGGAATATGATTTCTCAAAAATGAAAGATACTCGTGGAGGTTTTCTATCAGAACAACAAGATGAAACCCCTAAAAAGAGAAAATGGGAACCTCCTGAACCCGAATTTGAAGCTTTAGAACCATGTAAAATAATTTATTTAGGACGATATATAATTTTTAATAATATTAATTAACAATATATATTTCTTTTATAGCCATGAGTATTGATCCAGCTGAAAATCAAAAATGCAAAGAATGTAATTCAGTAGAATTAGATAACCTGTTTCGTAAGACTTTCAAAGTCAATGTATGTAAGAATTGTAAGGAAAAATATCCTGAAAAATATAGTTTAATAACCAAGTCCGAGGCGAAGGAGGTAACTCTTTCCGTAAAGATTACACTCTTTAACAAAATATCATGAATCGACTTACTAATTTTACCAAGAATTTAGGATTATTTATTAACAGATCGTATGGTTTATTTGAATTGATTTTTAGAACTATATATATATTTTTTTTCTAAATGAAAATATTTAATTTATTTTGTTTCTAATTTTAGCTGAATTGAGAGATGTAGAGATTTTACCACATTTGTCTAAACCAAATCCACATAAAGCAACCTGGAATAATATGATGTTGTACCTTAGAGAACAGGTTGAAGAATTCGCATTCAAAAAATGGGGAGGCGAAGAAGGGTTAGACGAAGAATATGAAAGGAGGGTAAGTCTCAAAAAGAAGAAAAAGGACAAGAAATTCAAATCAAAACTTGCAGGTATATAAAATTTAATATGTAACATTTTGATTCAGTAATAAATAAATTAATAATAAATTTATTTTCTTTAGACCTTCGAAAACGTACTAGGACTGACGTTTTAACTGTACAAAAGAATCACAAACATGAATTTGGAGAGACTGAAGAAGATCCAGAAACTGGAGTAACAACTCAAAGCTGCGAAATTTGTGGAATGCAAATTGAAGTTGATATTCTTTAAAGACAAATGAAATAGTTGTGCAAGTTAATTTTCACCTTATTTTAAATCAAACTCGTAGTAATGTAATATATATAATAATCATTTGGCTTAAAAAGGAACCAATTAACGGTAACAGAAACTCGTGGAATAAATAGAATATTAATCTTCATCTGAAATTTCATCATCATCACTTAAGGCAGCAATTGCAGGATTTTTAATTATTTTTTGTGTAGAAGAATCTTTGTCCACAGTCTTTTTATTAGATCCCTCAATAGCACCAACAGAAATTAGATAATTTTCAAGAACTTTAATATCAAAATAATGTTAACTTAATTAATATCAACAAGAAATTTAGATTGAAAGGAAATAAAAAATACCTTGAAGTGTCATATTCATTCCGCCTAATTGAGATAGGCCTACAAGCTGTTGTTGAAGATCACTATTACCATAAATTAACAGAGTGGGTAAATTTTTATCTGGGTAGTTTGGTATACAGTGATCTCCAACTATTTTTACAAATTTTGTTGCTTTATATTTTTCTGCGAGTGTTGATAAATGTGCGTTCATTAATTTACATTCTGGGATCCTATAAAAATATATACATTTGTTACACTACTATTAATACATAAATTACATTTAACACATGTTTATACACACGGATCTTTGAATAAATGCACAATCACCCAGACTTCTTGACTTGCTTCTGTTACTTCTTTTATAAAATCAGGCTTTGATATTTGAATTAATTGTCCATATTTTTCTCGTGACGCTTCGGCTTTTATCTCAGCCATTCTTTTCTGTCTACAAATAGTAAATAAATTAATAACACTTATTTTTAAAGAAGAAAAAAAAATAGTTTCTTACCGGTACTCTTCTAATATTCGATCATCTTCTTCATCCTCTAACTCATCTAGTTCATCTAATGTTTTATCTTCTAAATGCTTTTCTTGTTTTTCACGAATATTTTTATCCATTTCTTCAAATATTTCTTCTTCTGTGGGACCTTCTTTTGGAGGAAGGATACCACGAGCTCGAAGAATATCGTTCCTAAGATAACAAATGTCATATGTTTTATTCATTGCCGCATATAACAAATCCTACAAAAAAAGTTTTACCATTCTGTATCTGCGTTTGGATCTTCCATGGTTTATAGAAGCAAAGAAAATTTACTTGTTAAATTTGTTAAATTTTGATTAAATTTTGATTAAATTTATATCAATTTTGACGCGGTGATCATTATCCGTTTCCAGTATGATGAAATTTTATTATGTAATATTCCAAGGATTTTTTTGCCGATCAATTTGGCCAGCCAATGGTCTTGGCCACAGCTTGTCCTCTAGACGGTCATATAATGAAAAAGTGACGCCTATTGTGAAACGTTCCCTTTTGTTATAAAAAGGAACAAAAAGAACGAATAGGGTTTAGTACATAAAAATATTTCTAACTAGATACTTCCAAGAATTCTTGAATTTTTTTTTTTAAAAAAAAAAATGAATAAAAATAATATTGATACACAAATTGAAGGAGGTTTAATACTGATTAAAAATCTCCAATGGTATTTATTTATTTTATTTCCGTTTTCTTTTTGGTTTCATTGTTAATAATATTACACAATTCATAAAAACAATTTAGTATTATCATAAGCGAAAAAGTGGAAAGGTCATTAGCGAATAGGTTAATGTCAAGATTTTTATTGAAAGATTCTGAAAAGATACTTTTAGAAATTGAATTTAATGGCATGAATAAACAAACGATTCCATCTTTAGCGTAAGTTAATCAAATTGCAATACCTCTTAAATTGATTAACTTAAAAAAAAAAAAATTAATATAAAAAAATTATTTTGTTATGTAGGACATCATCATCAGATAATACAACAAAGAAAGTTGCATGGGATGAACATATTCACTTTAAGATCGATGCGCCCTTAAATCCGTCTAGAAGTAACGAATTAACCATTAGATGTTGGAATACATCTATTAAAGGTTATGACGGATGTTTAGGACAAATAAGTGAGGCTTTAATAAATTTTGATAAATCTGGTGAACCAAGAAGTAAGTATTGTAATACGATAATATGAATTCTTTAGTCAAACAAAAATTAATAATTAAAATATATTCCATTTTAAGTTACCTTGACACTTCGAGAGGGAAATCCCAATATAAAAATATCGTTTTCTTTATATTTCTTATCAAACGTAAGTTAACACATCAATTATTACAAATTATAATTAATTAATTAATTAATTATATTTTTATATTTTCTTGATAAGGTTCCACCACCAGAGATGAAACTTTTCGACGATGACTCAATTCGCGACAAAAAAATCGGGATGATATTAATTAATAATATAAAATAGTAATATATTATGATTTAATTTTTATTGTATTTTTTTTTTTTTAAAAAAAATAACATTATTTTAATATTTATAATATTAATAGTAAAAATATACTTGGTCACAGCGGAACATTAGAGTTCATATTACAAAAAGCATTAAATACTTCAGGACACTGGCATACAATTCCAATAGTTCATAATTCTTCACATCAGAAACAATTAGAATGGAAATATCCTATTGCAATGTTCTTGAAAGCAGGACCTGATAAATTGATCATTCGTTT
The DNA here is from genome assembly GCF_026210795.1 of Rhizophagus irregularis. Classification (NCBI taxonomy): domain Eukaryota; kingdom Fungi; phylum Glomeromycota; class Glomeromycetes; order Glomerales; family Glomeraceae; genus Rhizophagus; species Rhizophagus irregularis. The sequence continues at coordinate 3,093,638 of NC_089456.1, forward strand.
TAAACACGGAATTAGAGGACATGCTGAAGTCAAAATTGGTATTGGACCTACCGGTGAATTGATGTCAATTTGGTCAGATTTATCTGAAGGTGGACATGGAAATGGTAAAAAAGGTATGATGGTTTTTTTTTATATTAAGTTTATTTTTTGTCAAAACAAGAAAATAATATTTAATAAAATTTTTTAGTTGGAGATTATACTTTGATGGAGAAGGAGAGGGGATGTGAAGAAATAGAGATTACTTTTGATTTATCATGTCATTCCATAGTTACATCAAGAGATATCTTTAAAGAAAAGAGAAAATCAAGTAAACCACCACCACCGCCGCCACCTCCAAGGCGTGTTCTATCTTATAGAAGTATTAATCGCCCACAAGAACCTATAGCTTCATCATCATTAAATGATCATCGACCACAAGAATATCAAAATTTCGAGCAAAATGAACGCCAAAGAAAGCCTTCTTTGCAAGAGAATATAATTGTTCCTGAAAATCATAGATTATCTAATCTATTACTGACTAAAAGTTTTGATCCAAATGATCGTAGATCTGAATCTTTAAAATCTCAATCAGATTCATTGAATTCCAGTAAAATGTCTGAATCTTCAAAGCAAAAAACCGGTCAACAAATAATAAACAATAATTTAAATTTCGGAGAACCATATTATAATGGTAATAATGGAAATGGAGCGTCTTACGTTATCACCGAAGAACCTCGTACATATTTTGAAGAAGAAAATTCACAAGTAGAGCGAGATCCATCAATAACTTCACGAACCTCTTCTTCAAGATCACAACAAAATCAATCCTTTCATAAAAAATCTAAGCCATTAGACATTATTAATAAGGGTAAAAACAAGTTTACATCAAGAAATACAGATCAACACGTCAAAATTGGTTATTCTCCACCTTCATTACAAGATTATCAAATCGGATCTTTTATTTACGAGGATAGTGATGGAAAGTTACAAAGCAACTTATATCAAAGTACTAAACAAAACATTCTCCCAAATACACCACAAGATAATGAACCATCACCAATACCCCAAACTGATACAATTTATCCTAACACACGCACGATTAACAACGACAATTCAAATTCATTACCAAAATATATATATAATAAATATCAATTAATTTCTCAAATACCAAAGTCAAAGCAGAATAAAGTATATCTGGGTCAACATATACTTACCTCAGATAAGGTGGTAGTTAAATTTTATAAATCTCGTTCAAGATGGGAAAATGAAACCCATTTTTTGAAAGCTCTTACGTCGAAATCAACCGTAAAGTTGGAGGAAATAACTGTGAATCCGGCCGAAGAACAAAATTATTTCATAATCACGAGGTATTTCGGAAAATCTTTAGATGAAATCGTAGAGAATATTCGTGATAATAAAACACATATAAAAAGTGTACTTTTGGGTACTTGTAAAGCTGTAGAGTGGTGTCATAGTAAAGGTGTAGTGGTAAGTTAAATTCAAATTTAAATTATTTAATTATTCTCATTATTCTCAATTTTTCTAATTTAATTATTTTTAAAATATAGCACATGGATTTAAATCCTTCTAATATTATATGCAAGGATCAAAAGATTCACAAAATAGTGTTATGTGACTTTGAGCATTCAAAAAATGCTGGTGATAATATTTGCTCGGACAAATATAATCAGCCATTACAATTAGGGTTTACATCACCAGAACTACTCTTTCTTCATCAAGTCGTATCATCATCAGCGTCACAATCATCATACTCACCTTCTTCATACTCCTCTACTACTTCTTCCACGTATTATACTAGTAAATCTCACCCAGAAACTTTATTAGTAAAACAAAGTATAGATATCTTTAGTCTGGGTTGTATATTTTATTTTTTGAATAAAACCCATTTATTGTATAATTCCCAAAAAGAATTAGAACAATTAAACCTAACTAAAGTTTGCGAAGATATTGAAGATGAGCAGGTCTCTATTTTAGTTAAGTGTATGGTAGCTGAAAACGGTAGTAAAAGACCCAATATTACACAAATATTAGAAAATCCATACCTTAAGAATTAATGTATTTTTTGTACTGTACATTTATTTATTTATTTATTTTTTATAAATAGAGTTAACAATTTTTATAAATATAAATAATTCATAGAATAATTATCAGTTATTCAAAAGTAATTATCTAATTCAGAAAAATTTAACGTGTTAAGTTGTTGATTGGAGTTTAATTTGAATTTTGATATCGTAAAAAATCAGATAATAATCACAAGTGTGATATATAGGGGGGTGACAAATGAGAGATCGTCTATTTTCAAGTGGATACGACGCAACTTACTAAATTTTTCGTCGCAAACAGAGTCTTTATATAATTCAAGGCCAATTCGTTCAGAAAATAAATAAGAGATACTAAAATGCTTCAATTCACGAATTAAAGAATCTATTTGTCGGTATAATATCACCGGATTTAATATTATTAACATGTCTTTTAATATTTCGCGCGTAATTTCTATTTCTAGGATAATATTTGATATATGATATCATAAAATTGTAACAATACAATAATGTTCTTAATATATAATGATCTGTACAATATGTTATTTAATAAATATAATGTTCTAATCAACAATGTTCTGTACAATATGCTAATATGCTAATGATATACTAATTAATTCTTAAATGTCTAAATGTTATAATTCTTTTCTTTTTCCTTCCTTTAACTTCAAGAAATGAACCATCTCTTCTAGAAAATAAATAAATAGCAACGCTAAAATATTCCTTTTTTTTAATCTTATTAAATATATTTTGAACATAATCCATATCATCTTTTATATTTCTCATTTTAGATTTTATCTCATTTAATTTATTTAATTGTTCTTTATTATTCTCAAATTTTATTTTAAAAATTTCTTTTTCTATAACTTGTAATATATTCTTTTTAATATCTTTCACTTTAATTTCTATATCATTTAATTCTACTTCAACATTATTTTCATTTATTTTATCATCAACATCATCAATTATTATATCATCTATTGTTGTACCAAAATTTTCATTTATCTCTTCTTTTAAATCACTTATTCTAATTATCATTCCATTTATTACATTTCTCACAAAATTTGTCTTTTCAATTATATTTTCTTTTGTACCTATAGAATTCCAGTTAGATTTCCATCTTTTTAAAATTTCAAATATTCCAACATTCTTCCCTTCAGAAGTTTCATCTCCAGCCAAATCATCATCTTCAGGTTCAAAATTCATTGCTAAACGAGCCAAACTATATGTTACGCAAAATAGAATAAGTTTTGTAATATAAGGTCCAATAGTATTTATGAAAGCGTAAAATAAACAAATATAAAATAAGTTGAAAAGGTAAAGACTTAATAATACCCATCTAAATGATTTAAGAAATTTTTCATAATATAAAAGATTTAACGACATAATTATTCCAAAAATTGTTAATATGAAATAAAGGGCGTTAATTAAATACCAATAATCTAAACATTTATATTTGAATAAACAAAATATCTTTGCGGTTACTTGCCAATAATATATTATAATCGCACCAATTAAAATGAAAGTATATTCTAATTTGACATTTTTAAATGATGCTTGCTTAATTATTATAGCTCGATATGAAAAACAAATACCATAATATATAATAGCAGCTATTAGAGAGCTGTTAATATCATCTTTCATGATACATTTATTATGTTTAGGATTTATCTTTAATGAGATGGAAGGAATTACGAAATTTGTGAATAATGCTAATAAATCATCCGTTATTCCAATTATAATTTGAAATTGTCTATAATCTTTAAATTTATAATAAAGTAATAATGCTGCAGCTGGAATAGAGGTGGCAAATAAAAAATCAAATATATCTTCTGTTGGTGAATAATTATCCTCTTTTACATCATTTATTGGAAACGCATTGATATTGTGTGAAAATGTGAAAAATGTAATGAAGATAATTGATATAATAACAAGATTGAATTTTTGTTGAAGTGACATAATTATGTATTGTATGAGTTTGAAAATTGGATTCCTACTTATTCTACTTGTCCGATGGTCCTTTATATATATAAAAACGGAGCGTAGTTTTTGTACAATAAAAAGGTAATTGATGAATTTTTTCAAATGGATTCTAAATTCGGGAAGATTTATTTTCTTAAAAACTAAATTTTTTTTGTAATACATTTGAAAGTTTCTAGATAAATCTTTTTCCTTTCAATATGATCAAAATAGTAATGATTTATCCGTTTTTACCCGTTTTATTCACAAATGCCGGAGTTTGAAGAGCAGAACACTAATTAAAAATTTTTGCTGCAGAGTTAATTTCTGGATAGAATAGAATTCTTTATTATCCGCAGTAACCTATGGATATTATTTTTTAAAGTTTAAATGAATTAGTCATAGGAAGTCTTTCATAGAAGTTTTTTGTGATCCAAAAGAAGATAAATCAGCCACAAATTTTACGATTTCTTGTGTGATGACGCCATGTTAATTCTTTTTTTTTTAAAGTTCTTTAAGGTGATGATATCATTGGTTTATGAATAAGAAGACTTTGAAACATAATAGCGTTAAATTTATTTAGTAATATAACCAAAAATTTAGTGTGGTACAAACGTTAATTTTGGCTGGAATTAAGAAATCTTTGATCAATACTAACTAAAGTTATTTTACTGCGGATGCATTAACAGTTAAGCTGTGTATTAAAATATGAAATATATACTCGTATATATGTTTATATATATATTTTTTTTTTATACTACATACCAAATTAAATGAATTGACTTAACGAGGCCAATTTAATTAATTTATTAACTAAACGTTCTTGATATTTAAAATTCAAGTTGTTGAATTTTTTGTTTATTTAATCTGCAAATTGACATATTTAATACAGAATGGTTTTTAAGAAGCAATTTTAGATGTATGATTTAAAGTTATGGAATTTTTTTAAATAAAACTTGACATTAGATTACAATATATTCTATTCATTCCATTAATTAGTTTATACAGTATATATATTTTTTTGGATACTAATATTCTTATTTTTGATTAAACTAAAATATTACATTGATGAAATTATAATAATTATTATTGGTGAAATATCACATTGCTGATAGTATGAAACAGTATCTACTGATTTTATGAGATGATTAGCTTCGAAATATGATGATTTCTTATGTACGTCATGATTTTAAAAAAAGGTATTTTTTATTGCATGTATGTAAATCCCTGATTCTTGGCAATAGATTTTCATACTCTATGGTTAAAAATATATGACGAAAATGTACCTTTATTGATGATCTTTGAATATAAATACTGTACGTTATCTTATCTTAAATTTTTATTCATATATCCACATTAATAGATAACATTTATTTAAGAAAATTTTAACGAATTCGCGAATTTATGAATTTGACGAATTTAACAAATTGATAAATTTAAAAAATTTAACGAATTTAATAATCATGTCATTAATGAAATTTTTATCTGGTTTATCTGGTACTTCATTCATTGCTATTGTCGCGACAAACGCTTTAAGCGCCGCTTATCATCCACGATATGAACAAACTCAACATTCATCTAAAACGTAAGTTTACTTTTTTTTTTATAAAAAAAATTTATTTCTCAGTACGTAAAGAACTTATTAAATTATAAATCATTCTTTTCGTTTTTGTAGAGATAAGCGAAGTTCTCATCATTCTCATAATAATAACCCTCATTTTCAATTTCATCATCAACATGAACCAAAATATTTTTCGAAAAATGATTACAGTCATAAAAATCACAAAATTTAATGAAAATGTTCAAGCATATATTCTAGCATATATTTTAGCATATATTTTAGCATCTTATATTTATAATAATGTCAGCATTTTATAATAAATATAATTGAATAATAATATTAACCTTCAATGAACGAAATAAGAGCTATTAGGCTAATTATGATTGAAATGATTAAGACGAAAAGGGGATTGAACTTCATGATAATTATATAAAATGATACAGTATATTTGATGAGTCCGATAAGTAAATGTTATATTTCTAATTATTTTTGGATTTCAATCAAGATTTATTCTTGAGGATGTTTATTAAAATTCGAGGCTCATCCTCAAACGATTAAGAAAATCCTTCAAACTTTATTAGGCCATTCTTTTTTATTACCTCGTGAAATCTAATTAAGAACACACTTATTACTCATGCCGAAAAATCAATTTTAAAGAAATCTTTCATTTAAGTCTAGTGAAACGATCCGGATCATCCACGAATACAAACGGATATCTGTCAACCGAAGAAAACGATAGATCGAATAAATAATTCGTGGATATATTTTGCGAAATGACATGAAATTCGCATATTATCCGCATATCCGCGGACTAAAAAAAATTTTTTATGATTGTTTTTTTAATTTAACAAATCAAAAAAAAAAACCTCGAAATTTGATAGAAAGTAAAGAAAAAAAGAATTGTGCAATTTTTTTTTGTGAATATTTATTTCGAAGTTGTAAATTTCGGTTTTAGTTTTTAGATTTCTTAAACATTTTAAAGTACTATGGTAAAATAAATCCTAAAAAAAATGCAAATCTATCACAATAAATTATATATCCATATCACTACTATTTATGAAAAAGAAGGAAACCGCCGTTAATTTATTTAATTTCGATTTATTACAACGAATATTCATGAATGCAAATTATCCGTGCGGATTGTTTTACGGATTGCATAAATTATTACTTTACTATTTATTTACAAATTAGAAAATACAATTTTACGATTTGTTTATAAATTTGATACGATTTCGATAGTACATTTTTACGATTTGTTGCAATTTTGGTAACTAATTTTGCACGACTCGATCAAGTCAGGTGGCGATCGCCTTAATATTCAGTAACTTTTTATACTAGGCGACTAAATCGTGATTGTATGAAACTAAATCGTGAACAAATCTTTATTTATGATAAATTTTCATCATGGTCACTATTTGGTTTCGATTTTAAAAGTTCTGCACCACATTCGATCCATAATTCCAGTCATTTTATTTTTTAATTGGTACTGTACGACTGTACGCTGATCACCGCTGCGCCACTAACCTGACACTAAAAGAATATTGTTTTCTCCCAATATTATATTCGTCAATACCTATTATTAAAATATATGAATGTAGACTTTAATATTGTTGTCTGTTGATCTTGCTGCTACTTCATTTATTACTATTATCGTGACAAGCGCTTCATTTATCGTCCACGATAAGAACAATCTTGTTTTTCTCTAGAACGTGAAAAAATAAATAAATTTATTTTGCAGTACGTACGAACTTAAATTATAAATCATCCTTTTGTTTGTGAGGAGATACGTTGTTCTCATATAAGTAGTGCTTCGGTCCGTGTACGGATTGATCTGGATTAAACTGAAAAACCAGATGAAAATTCTGCAGTTTGAAATCAGAATTTATCCAGATTCGGATAATTCATTCCAAACAAATGATCAGATTTTAATAATTAATGTCTTGTTTAAGATAAGTATTTGAAGTTGCATATATAAAGGTAGGAAATAATTTTTTTTTTATCCAGATTTCACCCAGATCGAACTAAGTTCATACATTATCAACATGAACCAAAATATTTTTAAATATGGTCATAATCATAAGAAAAATCATGTCTAATAGTGAAAATGAATTAGGGATTTTTCCTAAATCCAAAAATTTTCAATAATTCTAAGCATATAATGTAACATACTATTATATGCTGTAATTTTATTTATAATGTGAAGATAGTTGTTACAAAAATTAATTTCGAGACATTATTGCTACAGGTTCTTTTCAAATATTGCTAAATATAGTTTGCGTTATTAAAATTACGTAAAGAAAAAGTGAATTTTATTTTTGTCCCAAATAAACGTTCCTATAAACTTTCACATGAAATAATCCTTGAAAATTAGTTTCAGGACTAGGTCAGGACTGTTAACCCATCTTTAAGATTTTTTTTTTTGTCAGTCGACAATTTAACATTTTATTATATTATATACTATTCAAAAAATAAAAAAAGTAAATATTGAAAAATGAATATAATAAATACAAAAAATTTTTTTATATTTCATAATTCATGATAAAAATATTATTAATTAATTATAGTATGAATTTCATATTATTAGTAATAAAAACCTAATTATAATATGATTTAAGATGACATTTATAACTGATAACAACTTTTTAACGGTATACACGAAAATTTCAAATTATTATTTTATTGACTACCACAAGGATATACTTTCCAACTATTAAGGTGACCATGATAGTGCCAACAGATATCCTGAGTATTATCAAATGGTCCGCGCCATTTATCTACTTTAAGGGAGTGTGCAACACCAAAAACAAGGTTAAAAGTTTTTACATCATCAGGTATAGTCAATTCACCCCATTCATAATTACCATCACTCATATAATCGAGGGCAGCAACCATTGCCCTTGTACCTTTGTCCAATTTGTTTTCAATCTTGACTATTTTGCCTATATATACATACATACAATAAATTAGTACATCTAATCAAGACATAAAGAATTATTTTATGATTATTCAAAAATTTACCTTCAGTGAGCGAAATAAAAGCTATTAGACTAATTATGATTGAAATGGTTAAGACGTAAACGGGGTTGGGCTTCATGATAATTATATAAAAATGATACAGTATATTTTGATGAGTCTGATAAAAGTCTTTACTTCTTCCTAGTAAATGGTTATATTTCTAATTATTTTGGAATTTCACTCAAGATTTATTCTTGAGGGGTATTTATTAAAAATTTGCGGCTTATCCTCAAACGTATCTACCGTATCTTAATGAAAGCTTTACTAATAGATTAAACAAAAAATATCCTTTAAACTTTATTAGGCAGCCATTCTTTTTTATTACCCTCGTGAAATTTTATTAAGAACACACTTATTACTCCATGCTAAAAAATCAATAAAAGAAATCTTTTCATTTAATTAGTGAAATGATCCGGATCATCCGCGAATACAAACGGATATCTGTCAGCTGAAGAAAATGATAGATCGAATAAATAATTCGTGGATATTTGGATATTTGTTGCGAATGATCTGCAAATCACGAGTAGCATGAAATTCGCGGACTAAAAAAATTTTTTATATGATTGTTTTTTTAATTTAACAATTCAAAAAAAAAAACTCTGTAATTATTAAATTTTGATAGAAGTTAAAGAAAAAAAGATTTTTCAATGTCTTTTGTGTAAATGTTTATTTCAAAGATGTTAAATTATTCATGAATATCTGATACGGATTATCCGCATAAATCCGTGATGCTTAAAATACAGTATCTACAGTAACACCCCCATAAGTGCACGCACTTCGGGATCGGTGCACTTAGGGAGGGTGTGCATTTAAAGAACAGCCAATAGAAAAATAGACAATTAAAAATCTTACAGAACTTTTACTTTTAATTTAAAGTTTTCTTTTTATTTATTTATTAGTTTCAAAGTACTTTTAATACATTTAAATCAATAGAAACCAACATATTTTATGAACTATCTAATGCCTAACATAAATTTATCTATTTTTAAAAAAATTAATAGTGACTAAACAGCCGTCACTAATTGGTCAATAGTCACGTGAATGCATTTATGGACTCCAATATACCCGGGATCATTCAGAATCACTTGCACATGCGGTCCTCATCAGTCCACAGTTCAAGACCGGACTGTGGACCAGACTGATCGGTCTCCTATAACGATCCTGTACCTATAAAATTTTATCACGTGACTCCAAATAAAAGATTTCACAAAAGCACTAAAACTTTGGCCTGAATTATTCTATCTAAGGATCATCAGTTCTATACTTATATTGGAAATCAGTCCTTAAGCGGTCATGGCGGTCTGGACCGGACCGTTAACATCCCTGATGACTTTATAGTTGCGTACAAAACTTTTATGAATAATGTGCGTATAAAAATAATCTGAATTCCTGACACTAACACTGGTAATGAACGAATAGTATAATCGGATTCTTGTATTTGTCTTTCAGGCTTACTTATGAAATGACAGGATTATAAAATTTCCGTATGATGACCTTTTCGGATTATGGGATTCAAAGATTATGAACTTTCGGGATTGTACCATTTCGGAATTACAATTAAGGATTTGGATTTGGGTTGTCAGGATAACTTCGCAGAAACCTGGTTTATTACTAATTAATCACGTGATCGTATCTGATTAGCCTAAAATTCACATCAACTACTACGTGAGATCTTCAATGAATTGTTACAAATCGCAAAAATTTCGGTAAACAGCATAGGAAATTAGTAAAAAATCCTTAAAACATTTTTTTTATTTTTTTTAGGTTATTCTTTCGGCTCTTGGTTGTGAAATTTTGGTGAGTTGATTTCTTATTTAACAAACGATTAACAGTTCGTTTTCTTTCTTTTTTTTTAGGTGGTTTTGGGTCATGAGATTTTGATAAAGTAATTTTAGTTTTTTTTTCTTTAACGATGTTAATAAATTCTACTAACAATTCATCTTTTTGGTTTTTCTTTAGATTTCACCGATTTTCTCCAGAAATGAAACTCGTCCGAAGGCCGAAGCTGCAGAAACTAGTAGTCTGAAATATCTAACGGCATGTCAGATCTTCAGTTTATTTTTTTCAAATTTTTTTTTAATTTTTTATTATAACTTGCCGAAATACATTTTGAAAATTATACTTACTATCTGTAAATATGCCCTAAACTACTTTATCAATTCCTATTTCTATATCTATATATATATGATTTATTTTTCTAACCTAGCACGCTTGTTTTACGCATTTTTGTCTTTCTTTTCCTTCTTTTATGGTAGTCTTGTCAAACAGCTTGCATTTACCAGATTTTATTCTTTGCGGAAACTTGGTGTTTTGCAACCTAGCGGTCATTACGTGCTTGTCACCAATATTTTCAAATTCGTATCTATCTTGTGACGGATCTATTTCTTTAACGAAACATCTTACTTTTTGACTCTTTTCTTTTTTTAGGCGTCATGCCAAATGATATTATATTAATATTATATTTATTAAGGAACAAACTCAAGCTAAAGAACATATTAAAAAAGAAATCACGCTCAACTCTACAAGCTGATTCTACCAAAGACCGTCATTATGAGTTTATGTCCAGATAATTGGACGTGTAGATTTTGGTGGGTAATAGAATTTTTTTTGAATTTGTTTCTTTTAATGAAACGTCATATTAATGTTTCAATATTTCTTTTTTTTCCTAGGTGACTGGATCTTTATATATATATATATATATATACAGGTAAGGACTTTTTTTATTATGTTTATTTATATTTGTAGGAATCCAGCTTTGACTTGGGAATAACAGACCGGATCTTTGAGCGTCGACTCTTTGATCTTACTTCTTTTTGTTAAGTGGAATAAATCGACCAGCAAACCCGCCTGACTTCATAATCTAATCACTTGATAAAATGCTAAACAAATCTCCATGCAATTGATAAATAGACTGAAGTTAATCAATCTTTCTTACATAATATCTTCCATGATTTGGCCTTGCCCTATAAAAAATTTTTATCCGAATATTTCCATCATTTCTCCGTGTCTTCCGTAAAAATTCCGTGAAAATGATACATTCACGGAAAAAACATGGAAAGATAAAACACGGATCAGATTTTTTACAGGGTTGGACGTTGAATGAAGTACTTCAGATACTTTATGAGGTTAAAATGGGCAAGTTGAAGCAATTCCACAATTAGCCCATTGTTGATTTTCCATTCCTTGACTTATTTAGTGATGGTATACTAAGATTTAATTTAGTGAAGTCTCATATTAGTGGAATAAAACTAAATTACCAGTAAGTATTGTAGGTTACTAATGACAAATGAATATTTATCTATTAGAAGTTAGTTACAGTGTATTTAGTTTAAGAATATGTATTTTTTTTCAAAGCTGTCTAATATAATTTACTAAAACTCTGCAATTTCAAAAAGAACAATAACTTAAATATTTAAAAATACTTTACTATTTATTTACAAATTAGAAAATACAATTTTACGATTTGTTTGATTTGTTTATAAATTTGATACGATTTCGATAGTAAATTTTTACGATTTGTTGCAATTTTGGTATCTAATTTTGCACGATTCGATCAAGTCAGGTGGAGAATCGCCTTAATATTCAGTAACTTCTTACAGGCGACTTTCAAAATTAAATCGTGATTGTATGAAACTAAATCGTGACCAAATCTTTATAAGTTTTACGATAAATTTTCAATATGGTCACTATTTAGTTTCGATTTTAAAAGTTCTGCACCACATTCGATCCGTAATTCCAGCCTAATTGGTACTGTACGTTGATCACCGCTGCGCCACCAATCTGACAAAAAGATATTGTTTTCTCCCAATATTATATTCGCCAATACCTATTGCTAAATATATGAATGTAGACTTCAGTTTTTTATGTGGTTTAACTTCTCAATCTCCGCATCTTGTATTAAATTGTAACAAATATTGTATAATAGCGTGCGAGTGTCCGGATAATTGACCCATTCCGAATATTTATCGGACAAACATTTTTTATAGGGTTGGGAGCTACTAAATATAGTTTGCGTTATTAAAATTGCGTAAAGAAAAAGTGAATTTTATTTTTGTCCCAAATAAATGTTCCTGTAAACTTTCACATGAAATAATCCTTGAAAATTAGTTTCGGGACTAGGTCAGCAGGACTGTTAACTCAACTTTAAGATTTTTTTTTTTGTCAGTCGACAGTTTAACATTTTATATTATATATTCAAAAAATAAAAAAAGTAAATATCGAAAAATGAATATAATAAATACAAAAAATTTTTTTATATTTCATAATTCATGATAAAAATATTATTAATTAATTATAGTATTGATTTCATATTAATTTGTAATTATTAATAAAAGCCTAATTATAATATGATTTAAGATGTCATTTATAACTGATAAGACGTTAACTTTTGTATGACCATTTAACGGTATACGCGAAAATTTCAAATTATTATTTTATTGACTACCACAAGGATATACTTTCCAATTATTTTGGTGACCATGATAGTGCCAACAGATATCCTGAGTATTATCGAATGGTCCGAACCATTTATCTTCTTTAATAGAACCGGCAACACCAAAAACAAGGTTAAAAGTTATCATATCATCAGGTATAGACAATTCGAAGCCGTGATGAGAAACTGACCAATTATAATCGATCAAACCATCGTCTTCGCCCCAATTATAACGACCACTACCCATATAAGTGAGAGCAGCAGCCATTGCCGCTGTATTTTTGTCCAATTTGTTTTCAATCGTTACTATTTTGCCTATATATACATACATACAATAAATTACATCTAATCAAGACAATAAAATTGAGAAAATTATTTTTATGATTATTCAAAAATTTACCTTCAGTGAGCGAAATAAAAGCTATTAGACTAATTATGATTGAAATGGTTAACACGAAAACGTGGTTGGGCTTCATGATAATTATATAAAAATGATACAGTATATTTGATGAGTCTGATAAAAAGTTTTTGCTTCCTCCTAGTAAATGGTTATATTTCTAATTATTTTTGAATTTCGCTCAAGATTTATTCTTGAGGGGTATTTATTAAAAATTTGCAGCTTATCCTCAAACGTATCTACCGTATCTTAATGAAAGCTTTACTAATAGATTAAACAAAAAAATCCTTTAAACTTTATTAGGCAGCCATTCTTTTTTATTACCCTCGTGAAATTTAATTAAGAACACACTACTTATTACTCCATGCTAAAAAATCAATAAAAGAAATCTTTCATTTAATTAGTGAAATGATCCGGATCATCCACGAATACAAACGGATATCTGTCAGCTGAAGAAAATGATAGATCGAATAAATAATTCGTGGATTATTTGCAAATCACATGAAATTTGCGGATTAAAAAAATTTTTTATATGATTGTTTTTTTTAACAGTTCAAAAAAAAAAACTCTGTAATTATTAAATTTTGAAAGAAGTTAAAAGAATTTTGTAATGTATTTTGTGTGAATATTTATTTCGATAAATTTCGGTTGTAGTTTTTTGATTTCTTAAACATTTTAAAGTATGGCAAAATAAATCCTAAAAAATGCACAATAAATTATATATCCGTATCTCTATTTATGAAAAAGAAAGAAACCACCATTAATTTATTTAATTTCGAATTATTATAGTTGAACTCCATGAATGCAAATTATCCGTGCGAATTGTTCCATGGATTACTTATTAATTCATTAATTATTCATGAATAAATAAATCCGTGATGCTTAAAATATCTACGGATTATCATCTACGGATCGTTTCACTATAGTCCATCATACTAACAATATTGTGGCTGGAAATCATTTATTTTATATTTTGATATGGAAATTCTAATTAGTAGACATTTTTTAAAATCTTTGTATTTAAGGCGTTTAAAATTTTATTTACTACGAAACCCATAAAATCATTAATTATATTTGACCATTAAGTAGTGATATGAACATCTTCGTCAGCAGTAAACTCTACTGATTTTCTTACTATCTCTTTCTTTCATATACCGCGTCGGGTTCGTATCGACATAAACATCTCAAATTCACTATAACAATCGGTTGTCATACGTCATTATTCAGATCCATTCTTTTTATTTACTTGTTTCGTAATTCATTTTAAAATTCTCTACATGCCGAATATAGTGCTACTGAGATAAATCTCCAAGGGATCCATTTAAAATCCTCGCAAATCATAATCCCGATTCCCGAAATTTCAAAATCCAAAATTTCATTATTCCCGATATTTATTCATTATCCTCCTGATAATTACTATGATATTATAGTGACATAAATACAAAAATTTTAAATGAAATGTAGATAAGTACAGTACAATTTTTATTCACATAAACTCGTAAATTCACATTTGATGTCATCAACGAAGTTTATTAGCTACTACTTCATTTATTATTATTGTGACAAGCGCTTCAAGAGTCACTTATCATCCATGAGAAGAACAAACTCGGTTTTATTTCTAAAACGCAAGTCTATTTTTTTTTTAAAATAAAACGTGAATTTCGCTTACTAATAATATCTACACAAACATAAAGATGATTTGTAATTTAAGTTCATACGTACTGTAAAATAAATTTTTTGTATTTATAAGTGTTGCTTCGATCTGTGTACAGATTGATCTTGGATTAAACTGAAAATCTGGATAAAAATCTGCAGTTTGAACCGGATTTTATCAGATTGTTCAGATTTCAGATAACTCGAAACCAAGAAGAGGCCTCAGGGAAAAGAGGAAGCAGAATTCATAGATAACGATAATTAATGGCTTGTGTGGCTTACTTAATACTAGTATTTGATGTTGCGAATATAATGATAGGACTAAAATTTTCCATGCATCCAGATTTTTATTAACTAACTGAATTTTCATCCAAATTAAATAACTATTTAATCCTTACTATAATTACTCAAATGTACAGTAAATGCAAAGTTAAGTTAATTATTATAAAAATTTGGTTTCGATACATTACTACATATATTATCTTTCAATTATTACGAAAAATCAAGTGTAGATTATCCCTACCGGATTCCGTTTGCGTGGTTTAGGTTTATAATAACCATGTCGACTTTTAAAAGGGAATATCAGTTGAGATAGGAAATACAACTTAAAAATTCTTGTTTTATTTTATTAAAATAAAACTTTTTTTAGAAAATATTTTCGATAAAGAGTAGTATGATGGAGATCATTATCCAAAAACGGCTGACGGAAGGAATTAATTCAGGGGATATACTAGTCCTACGATCTCAAAGTCCGATCTGCGGGAATAATTTCAGATTGACAGATCAATTTTATTTATTACTTGTTTTATAATTCATTTTAACATTTTCTCTCAGTTTATAAAATCTCTCAATAGTATATTATTCGAATAATTTCATGTGAAATAACTTAGAGCACGGTCGACGGAAGGAATTAATTCAGTGGATATAGTCCTACGATCCCGATCTGCGGGAACAATAAAAATCGTTCAGATTGGCAGATCAATTTTATTATTACTTGTTTCGTAATTCATTTTAACATTTCTCTTTATTAGCATTATCAACATTAACTATTCAAGGTCTAGTGCAAAATCTCTCAACAGTATATTATTCACTAATTTTATTAACAATTTCATGTAGGACCATTCCTTGAATTTTATCTGCACACAACATTTCCTTGTAATTCTCTTTTTCTTAATTGTATATTATTTGAAATTGACTTTTTAAAATTAAAATTATTATCCTTGTAGGATCATATATACCTTTTCCCTGAAGTTAATGCCTGACAATTTTCCGAACTGGAATTTCCCGAATCACCCAATTTCCCGAATCCCTGTTTCTCGAATTCCAGTTTCCTAAAATCCAATCTCCTGAATCTCGAATTCAATATCCTGAATCCGGGACCTCCACAGAAGGTTTAAATTACGTAATCGATTTTGACGATCATTTGCGATAAAAAGGGATTTCTCAAAAATTGTCTTTATAACTTAGGACGAAATTTTGCAAGCATTTAGCATTTAATTGAAAACTTTTTTTTTTTGCAAGAAATTTGTACAGTAGATATTTTTAATGAAATTATTGTAACATCTTGTAAAAAAAAACTGTTCACCGAAAAACTTATTTAAATTACACCCTTTTTTACTAGATAGAAAAAATTTTCCGACTTATAAGCACATGATCATTGCAAAATCTCAAAACCATGTGATTAGTCCAATTTTCCTGTGGAGGTCCCCATATCCTGAATTCCAATACCCTGAATTCCAATATCACGAATGGACAATTTCCTGACAATAATATGTATTTTTTAAAAATTTACTGTATTACTTAATAGTTTATAAATCATATAGAATAAAAAAGAAAAATATTATTGCAAAACCACCAACCAGGATTTGACTAATTTCGCTAAACAATACAAATATTTTATTCATTATCAAAGGAAAAAAATCAAAATTATCGCGCTTTCAAATTGTGCTATCCCATGCAACTAAATCCGGACAATTTATCTCTATGATCTCATCAGGAATTTTTTTCTACTTAAAGTCACGTGGAAATCCACATCGAATATTGTGGAAATCTGAATATTTTCCAAATACCCTGTGACAATACACGTGGTATTTTCAGCGTAGTTCCACAAATTCTGCGTAGGATTTTGGGAATGTATGGAATTCCACATATTTCCGAGCCAATCTATGTGGAATTACATGGACCGATCTACCTGAAAACAGCTTCATGATACATTTTATCTATTGGAAATGAAAAATTTCATGATGCTGGTAATTTTATTTTTAATATTTCTTTGCATAGGATAGCACAATTCCGAAAAGCGCGATAAAAAATAAAGTATAAAAACAGCAATTTATGCAAATTCACTATTCGGGATCATATTGGAATTCAGGGTATTGAGATTCAGGATATTGAGATTCAAGATATTGGAATTCATGATATCATTAGCAGGAAATCGGACTTCAGGAAAGGATGTTTCAGGAAAATATCCATTTCGGAAAATTAGCATTCAGGTAATTGAGTCCAGGAAAAAGTATATTCGTCCAGAAAATCGTACTACTGTAACCGAAATTATACGTACAAAAGTAATGGAAATTGGGAGCGTACAGTACATCGCTTTAAATTTCTTCGCAATGTGACTGAATGTAGATAGGCGCGATATTGGCGCTTACTATTATTTTATTTATATATAAGAACGCATATGACTTCTAGGGATGCTAACGCTTCAGTCTGGTCTTCATCAGTCCACAGTTCAAGACCGGACTGAGGACCAGACTGATCGTTTCAGTCCTAGTAAAACGGTCCTATAACACAGCAGTAATAAAAAAGATTTTACAAAAGCAGGCCAAACGCTAAAATTTTGGCCAAGTTCCAAGGACCGAAAAAAGTTACAGGATCATCGGTTCTATTGTCCAGTTCTATGTTCGTTCTAAATCAGTCCTTAAGACCGGACTGCGGTCATGGCGATCTGGACCGTCCTAATGACTTCATAGGTTGCGCAATTAAAATATCACAAATATCACCAAAAAATTCGTCAAGTATATTATAAATTTCAGTTAACAGTCGGTAGATGAATTTGTAATTTATTAATAGAACCTAATTATGATATAATTTAAAGGAAAAATCTATTTGGAACGATATGGTGTAAACATCGCCTGGGATTTCGATCACGTGTCAGTATAGGTTCGTTTCTTCTGTCTCAAGGTATTTTTCTTTTTTTCTTTTATTTTTATTTTTTATTTCTAACTTACATTCTTACACTTTGTTTCTTACTAACTCCATTTCATTATTTTTAAGTCCTTTAGTCCTTCCGGTTTTGCAATTAAGGTTCAGTTGGTTTTCACTTTACGTTTCGTTTCTCATTTTTTTTTTACTTGGTTTCCTATCATTACCCAACCTCCTATCATGATCATTTTTTTTATTTTTGTCTCTCACCTCCTATTACTTCTCATTATTCCATCCTTTTCGTCTCCCATCACTCTTCTTCATCTTCCCATCACTTCTTTTCGTCTCCCATCACCCCTTTTGTCTCCCATCACTCCTTTCACTCCTTTTCATCTCTCATCACTCCTCTTCGTCTTCCACACTTCTTTTCGTCTCCCATCACTCCTCTTCATCCCCATCATGTCCTATTTCTCCTTTTTGTTTCCCATCAATTCTCATTACTCTTTTTTACTCCCTTTCATCTTCTATTACTTTTCATTACTCCATTGTTATTCATTTTTTTATTAGCATCTTTCTCCTTGATCATTGTAATTTACTTATCTTTTTTATTTACTGTTATTGTTTCTTTTATTTGTATCACTTCATTAAAAATAAATACGGTGATTTTTTCCTTTAAAATCGTAAATGTGTGACTATTTGCAAATAAAATTTCATCAGATAAGATTATTTTGAATAAATATGTTTGCAAAAAAAATTTTTTTTTAAAAATATCTTTTGCGATAAAATTTTTAAGTTTAACCGATCAAAAATTAGCTAAGTTAAAAAATCAGCAGCCGTCAGCCGATTAATGATCGCCCAGGCGACGTCACCATATTGTAATATTAAAAATTATATTTATCACGACATACAAGCTATTTTGTATTAATTTACATTATATACTCACGATCAGTAAATTTAATAAATTTTATAATGACAAATATTTATTCATAAATAATTATTTATTACCTTGTGGTCAGTGTTGTACATGGGACATGTCCCGCCAAAATTTTAATGTCCCGGACATTGTCCCGTCCATGTCCCGTCCACGTCCCGTCCAAAAATTGTCCAAGTTTACAATTTGTCTTATCAAGACAGCACCTAATGGGCTATAATTTATAATTAAGATCACGTGATTTTAATGTCCCAATGTCCCGGACATTGCTAAAATCCTTGGACGTGTCCTGGACTGTCCCGTCCCGTCCATGGACATGTCCCGTCCCTATGACAACACTGCTTGTGGTGATGAATAGTAGAGCCGTAATTTAAAATAACATTTATATCTCTGATTGATCATGAATAAATTTTTTAGGATATGCGCGCGTGATTTTTATTTTTTGACATTGATATTATTTTTATTAAACATAAAATGAAATTACTAAAACTATTTAATTATTTTAAAAATTAACAAGGGTATATAGGTGACCATAAAAGTGCCAACAGATATCTTGATTATTATTGAATGGTCCGCACCATTTATCTTGTTCAGTGGAGAAATCAGCGCCAAAAACAAGGTAATAAGTTGATATATTCTTATCATCAGGTATAGACAAGTTGGAGAAATTGACCAATTCTGAACGATTGCATCGTTTTAATGCTGCCAATCAAAATTACCACTTCCTAATTAAATAAGTGGTGGTAGAAGCCATTTCGTTGTACCTCTGTTCAATTTGTTTTGAATCTATACTGTTTTACCTATATATAGTATATATATCCAATGTATTACATACATAATAATATTAAGAGAATTACTGTTATAATTATTCAAAAATTTACCTTCAGTGAGAGATATAAAAGCTATTAGGTTAAAAATGATTGAAATGATCAAGATGAAAAGAGGATTAGACTTCATTATAATACTATAAAAATGATATTAGTGTATTTGATGGGTCTGATAAAACTTTTTACTTCTTCTTATTAATTGGTTATATTTCTAAATATTTTTTGATTTTACTCAAGATTTATTCTTAAGGGTATTTATAAAAAAATTTGCGACTTATTCTCAAACGTTATCGTTATCTCTTTATGAAGGCTTTAAAATTCATTAGGCTTTTTTTTATTACTCTTGTGAAACTTAATTAAGAACATACTCTGGAAAGTATTACTATTTCACGCCAAAAGTCGATGAAATCTTTCATTAAACCGTTGAGTAGACTGATTTCCCTAATGTCATTTTCCCGAAATATTATTGCCTGAAGTCATTTTTTCGATTACCCATTCCCGAACTAGATCATATTCCCAAAACTCAATTTCCCTAATATTGATATCTTGAATGGTCATTTACTAGATTAATAAATGATGTAAAGGTTTCTTTTTAACCCAATCCATTTTACGGTGCATGAAAATGATTGACTGCTAAGATAATTTGATTACAAAATTTAAATAAAATAAATATATAAATAATAAAAATAATAATGCAATATATGTACGTAAACTTTTTTACGTGAGAATAAAGAAACTACTACGCAGTAATTATTGTTCTTGACGCAATAATTCATTAATCCTTGTTATTGTATTATTTTTAACTGTATTATTTTTACCATACTGTATAGATACATATATTATAAATACAGTCTATACAGTCTAGATATTGGAAATTGCATTCAAAAAATTGACTTTAGGAAATGGTACAATTGGGAAAATGACATTCGGAAAAGGTCTCATACTAACAATATTGAACATTTATTTTATTTATTGATCTCATATTTACAACCAGGAAATTCTAAGCATCTTTTTAAAAATGTTTGTATTACAGTAAAGACTTTTTTATTTTTTATTAGGATTCATATCATATGTAAGTAAAATGGTTATTCTCAATTAACAGATCTGCAGAATGCTTGTCACCTCATTCTTTTTTGTTACTTATTTCGTAATTCATTTTAACATTCCGTGAAATTTATAAAAATAGATTCAAGGTCTAGTACAAAATCTCAATAGTACTCAGCTCGCTATCTTTTTACATTTTAATGACAATGTCATGTAGTGGTATTATTTATTTCACGGGAAGTTTGGTTTCCCTTCCCAGGAAATAAATGTGTAATCCCCGTGGAGCGTGTCACTCATTAAATTTAGCACGTGATTAACTATTTCTAAACTAAAATCCCGGCTAATCTACATGAGACCGGGAAATAAGTATAAACTCAGCTAATCACTCGCAATTTCAAAAATTAGTATGAAGACAATTCATATAGTGCTTTCCTTATTTTTTTTAAAAAAAAAAAAAATTTTTTTGTAATCATTTATTTCTAGAAAATTTCAAAATTTCATCAAATATTATTTTTTCATAATAAAAACTAACATAATTTTTTAACATCGTGATGCGATCATATTATATACTAATACTATAATTAGAATTCATATACAGAATAGGGATTCGAGATATAAAATTGCGGGTAGCGATTTCAAAAGATTTTACAATTGATGCTCTATTTTCTGAACTTTATTAATGAGTTCTTTTCTCCCAATATTATTACGATAAGAACAAACTCGTCTTTCTTTTAAAACGTAAGTTCTACTTTTTTTTTAAAAAAAAAATTCTCATACGTATGAACTTAAATTATGTCATTCATATAATAATATATCTTATTTTCAATTTCATTATCAACATGAACCAAAATATTTTTTCAAAATATGATCATAAGAAAAATCACGTCTAAAATCAATAGTTTTTTTAATTCGCAGTATTTATCATATAGTAATTAAACTTTTATGTTAATTACAAAATCAATTATTACAAAAATAATTAGTTTCAAGACATCATTCTATGAGTATTTCTTTTCCAAGATTTAACAATTATTGGATCACCTATATCAATATAGAACTTCGAGATCAATCCTCTGTCACGTGTTTAAGCATTTAAATAAATAACGATACACACGCGCACGTGATCTTTAATTTAATCAAATGATTTTCAAGGGTATACTTCCCAACTAATAATGTGGATCCTGATCATTATTGAATGGTCCTCGCCATTTGTCTTGTTTAGTGGAGTCTGAAACGCCAAAAACAAGATAATAAGTTGTTATATTCTTAGAAGCAGTTGTGAGCAATTGACCAATCCTGATCGATTGCATCATTATGCTGCCAATCAAAATTGCCATTTCTTAAATATGTTTGATCGAGACATAAGAACACTTTATCATACAGTTTTAATGGGGTTCGGTTTATTTCACCGACAATCATTTCACCGTCAGTCATTTCACCGACAGTCAACTTACCGACAGGGACGAAAATCATTTCATTTGAGTTTCCATAAACATTTATAAGGTAATAGTTCATTGTGATTGTATAATAAATACGACTTGGTTATAATATACCATAGAATTTAAATTTGTTATGCCCTCGCTTTATTTGATTTACTAGTTTTAATATAATAAATATTTAATTAATCTAATCCGTATCATGTCTAAATGACCATGAACTTCAATTTATCCGGTCATGTGCCGAGTCGTCACGAGTATCCGGATTCGGTACGTTCGCATTAATTGTACCGTAAGATGGAGGTGTTTCACAATCATTACGAATGAGACTTAAGAGAGCTTCTAATTTGCATATATAATAAAATCGATAAATTACGTAATATAAAAGTAACTACATGATTGAAAGAAAAAAAAAAATTTTTTTTTTAATAAGATCGAATATTACATATTAACATAGTAAAATAATTTTTTTTTACAAACCTCAATAACAAAAATAATAATTAATATAAGTTCTGCTTCTGCTTTAAGTTCAATCAACTTGTAAGCACAAAGCATTATATCAATTTCCGATGCATTTCTACCGAGCATTTTTTTACAAATTTCTATATTTTCTTTTTTCATATCTTCAAAACTTGGTTCATAGTGTTGGATCAAACCAAATATATTCGACCAAATAATGATTACAAAGTATGCACAACCTATAGAATAGATTGTAAATATAATTAACTTAAATATATTAAATAAAGAATAATGAGATTACAAACCTAGAGATTCGGATAATTTATCAGCAGCTAAATTAAGGAGTGTGAGAAGCAAAATAATGCCAGAAAAGATACAAAAAAGAACATTATATATGCCAATATAAAAATAGAAAAAAGGAGCAATGAAATTGACAATCTATTATAACAAAGTATAAGTTTAATAACGTTATTGTAGTTTTTTTTCTTTTAAAAGAAGATTGAGAAAACTTACGATTCCAAGAACAAGAAGAGTGTAAATAATCGTCCTAAACAAAACATAAGTGATACTTATATTAAATTTTAATTTATCAACATAGTGAATAAAAATTTCAATATATTTTCTTACCTAAAAATACTGAAAAAAAAATAATTCATAGTTTAAAAAAAAAAGAAACAAGTGAAAATAAAGTGGCAAATATATTATGACAGTTCGTTCTTATAAATAAATGTGAATTCAGTAAATCTTTCTGGTTTAAATTTAAATTTTTGTATTATCATATATCTAACATGTGCAATATGTATTCACATATGCTTCGAATAGGTACTAAAAATTGGTTTTTGACATTGATTCTATATGAATGATTGGGGATCTATATTTAAATAACTGTGATAATAATAGATAATCTTGTATTTCATTTTATTTTATGGTTAATATGATTAATCTTCATATGAATAACAGAAATGATAACTATTATGTTGATTCAAAATTATACCGATATTTTTCTAGGAAATATAAATAAATTATTATGATACTTGATTCATTGACAAATTGAGTAGATGAGGTAAATATGAACATGGTACATTGCATTATCATGCATGTCACATGCATATAAATACACAATCATATTCCTTTTCTAATACAATGCAAACTTTATTGTCCAGAAGACAATTTTACCGTACTGAATTAGCAAAATTTGGTTAAGTCCCCTATCATAAACGTTTCCTTTTTTCGAATATTATTTAAGATGAACCCTAAAATAGTCCAAGATCGAGTATCATTTTTAATCTAATTCTATGATTTGAATAAAAAATTGAATTCCACTTATAAAGAAGAAATCAATTTTATAAGTAATTATAAAACCATATAATATTGCTAAAATTACAGTATTTTTAAAATTATTTAAGGAATTATACTGGAATTACTTTTTTTCTTTATATGTTTACATATATCAAAGTAGCTAATAGATTGTATAATTAATTCGAAGGTCTACGCAAAGATTTCACAAAAATGACAATGACCATCTCAAAAATTGAGTCGACGCGTGCTTGTGCAGTACTACAGTCTGCAGTTGTGCTCCGGACTTAACAACGGTTGTTTCTAGTAATTTATAATTATATAATATAAATATAAAAGTAAATAACTTCAAAAACCTTTTATATGCTATCATATTAATAGGTTTCAAAAGATAATTTATTGAAGTTACCTTTCAAACCATCTTTTCATAAAAATATAGCAATTAATTTCAAAATAATTGTGGGGAAGTAAGAACTTAATTTTTTGTAAAAAAAATTATTATATGTTATGGTGCAAGTCTACTCCGATCTCCAGTAGTTGCAGTATTAGGTTACGTAGTAAAATAACTTCATTGAACATTGCAAAATCTTCTACAGTAGTTGGAAAAGAAGGTGGAATTACTCATTGTTGGCCTATAAGATTAATGTATAATTATTTAAATTTTTTCTTCGAGAAGAACGATTACATTACATTTCTGATCCCTCTGCATTTTCTGCTGTGTGCAAATGATGTTACGTAACTGATATTAGTTTCAGCATTAGCATTTAGCAGCTAATGAGTGAAATCCTTAAAGCTATTAAACATACAAAGGATGCTGGAGGTAAATACGCGTAAGGTTACAAAATGTCGAAACCTGTTTGGACATGATATTCATGATATACAGTTTGCATATTACCAGATAATCAATTTATTTATCTGATATTATCTAATTTAAAAACCTTTTTATTAGAAAAACTTTCTTAGGTTTAGGCGGGAAGAAGTATCAGTACGAAACTAATATTTTTTTGCTTTTTTTTTTAAAGGAACATTTTTTAACGTTCTTTTATTCTTTTTTTGTAAGTTCTGATATTCCAAGTTTCCAAAATGGTGAAAAAATAAGCGGTTCAAAACTTGAAATTCAGAATTGGTAAGTTTCACTATGTTTTGTTGCGAACCTTTAAATTATTTATTTTATTTTCTTTTTTTTCTTTTAGAAATGTATACTAACATTTCATTTATTTTTTTTCTTGTAAGCTCTCCGGACTTATTGGACGAACCGGACTTGACTTATCTTAAATTTGAGTTCTTTTTTCTAAGTATGTTGCAACAATCTTGGTGAAACATGGAACTTTGAAGCAAGGAAATATTATAGTAATAGGAAGTTAAGTTTCAAGCCGTGCGAGTTCTTCTTCCGGGAGTTCTTCTGGTGAGTACATTAATAGCTCGATGTCTTTTTATTATTTTTACTAATATACTGTATATCTGATCGCAGGCTCGGGCATTAGCCTAACTATCTGGACTCAATTCAGGGAGATTTTCGATAGAATTAGGGCCGAAAAAAGATTAAACTTTAAGATGAGCCCCATGTAGCAATAGAGATTCGTACACTTGGTGAGAAGGTTAAGAAAGCTATGGTTCAAGGGTTCTATGAAAGAAATATTAAGATGATGGGTACAATAAAATTAATAAAAATTTAGATAGTAATACAGAGTAGTGAGATGGAACTTTGCAATTTAATTCAAAGATTATCAACGATGGACTTTCTTTAAACAAGCGAAATTAATTCAGTGACTAGGTGCAACCTTTGGGATAGCAATGACACAAGCAAAGTTTACAATGTCTACAACATCTTTCATCATATTCATCACCATATGCCCATAAGGTATTAATTGATTCTCCTTTGTTCCACGTTTGATATTTCGTGTTCTTTACAATACTAGAATTAGATTTAATATCTGTTATCTCCACAAATTCCCCTTTCAAAATGTTTGTGCGAATCTCGTGCAGTGATACAGGGTGCAAGTAAATTTTCAAGATGATATTCCCTGATCAATTCGCAAATTTTAATGAAAATACTTGGATTCTCGATAAGTTTTCGAGGGTATGTTTTACCTGAAAATCATTGGAATACTCGAATACTGACAGTTCGTTATTATCTTCAAGTAATCAGCTTGCAGGATAAGTTTCGTCTGTTGAAAAATCTGCAGAAGTGATTAAGGCTGGAACGGTTTTGGTGAAACTGAAATTTCTCAATCATCACTTGATGATGAATTGATCGAAGTCCGAGTTCAAACGAATGTTCTTTGGATAAGGAATAAAACTTTTCTAAGAATTCATCAAGTGAGCACGCTGTTGCAAGATATTTGAGGAATCCGTAACCTAAGGAAGATTATTGTATCTGGTGGAACTAAATTTTATGAAGTTGATGTCATTTGTATGATATTCACGTAAAGAAATATAAGAGATGTATTTTTGTTGGGCTGATGATGATGATGATCAAAAATTCTAGTTATTTTTCGGATTGTCAATGAAAGTCTGAATTAGGACTTCATTAACTTGGGGGTTGTCTTATCCGGACATTTTTTATCTATTTATTACTCGATTCCGGTCCATCAATGATAGTCCCGAATTAAGACTTTATTAACAAGGGGAAATTTTTTATCTCTCTAATACTTAGGATCTTTGGAAAAAATTCATTCCGAAATAATTATCTGGGAATATTATTGTAACTAAATTTTGTGAAGTTGATATATAAGTGTCATTTGTATGATAGTCACGTAATTAAAGAGGTGTGTTCTTTATATTTTTGTTTAGCTTATGATGTTGATCAAAAAATTCTAGTTATTTTCCGGTTTATCAATGAGAGTCCGAATTAGGACTTCATTAACTTGGGCGTTGTCTTATTTTTTATCTCTCTATTACTAGGATCTTTGGAAAATTCATGCCGAAATGATTATCGTTCAACGAGGTTATGCAGGATTTATTTTTTAAAGACATACTGTATTGTAGTTTGTAATTTGATAGAAATATTGGAAACGAATGTTCCGGACAGGAGGTGCAAATATTCTTGTTTATGGTCATGCATTTGGCCTTACAAAAATATAATGCTAAAACGAAAAAAAAACGACGCGTATGAAATCCACTATACAAAAAGTCTGCTATTAAGAATCACACGTGCAACGATCATAGAGCATTTAAAGTTTTAGGTTTGCTAAATAAGACCTAATTCTTGGAATAACTACATATGAATCTCCGTATCTTCGTAATACCAAACATACATTAGGTCAATCCAATTCTTTTCGTATATCGTTTTTAGTGAATTATAGCAGTTTATATCAAGTAAAATATTGGATTCATTTTATGTGCTAGAGCGCATTGAGATAATATGTGAAACTTTTCTGTAGCGCTTATAAAAAATTATATATAAAGTCAGATATAAAAGTATATATTTATTTAATAAATATAGTTTATATACATTGATAAATTTATAATAAATATGTACGGTTAACCTGACGCATCTCTTCTCGAAGTGCCCATAAAATATCATATAGATTGTATGTATCCATTCTCGAATATTTATCAAATTTTTGTAAATAAACCATGAAATCACAAAAATTTCTTTCGTGAAGGTGATTTCCAAATAAGAAATAAAATTTTGAGACCCACCCATTTCATGTCACCTGTCACAACTCGTCCTTCCTAGGGGGGGGGAACGAGTAACCTAACAACGCAACATTGAGTCAGCCAGTCTCAAGCAAAAGACGATTCCAAGTGCAGGGACAGCTACTTACCCTAACTCTTTGGCTAATTCATCTAGTACATCCTCCTGAACTTTCTCCTCCACATGGAAATTATGATAATCGTCACGGGTTAGTTGGTTACCACTAAGCAGCATAAAAGCGGCGATAACTGTGCCCGTCCTGCCGTGCCCATATCCGCAGTACACAAGGGTCGTCCTCTGAGCTGGCAAGTATGAATCATATGCCTCGCGTAACTGTCTAATCGTTGGAGCAGTGTAGTCTTCAACCGGTAGGTTGAGGTAGCTAATGCCACGTTCCTGCAATCTTTCGATAACGTCGTCAGTTAGGCTGATCTGGTTCATGCTGATGACATTATTGATGCCATTGTCAACGAGGAACTGAATAGCATCATTATCCATATTCTGACTCTCATCACGGCCGGTGTAGTGAGGCGCAGAGCTGCGCGCCAGCCGTTTGGATATCACCCATTCGAATCGACTGAATATTGCCATCTCGAGAAATTGTAGAGGCAAATAGGGATGTTAAAAAGATCAACTTGGTTGATTTTTGAGTTGATGTGAAAAGATATCAATTTTATAGTCGGAAAAAAAAAATAATAGGGGCTGTGCAACGTAAGATTGGATTTTACTTCGAACAAAAAATTTTACTACCACTTTCCTTTTATGGAAAATGCCCATTTTTTTGGGGGGTTCAATTTGGTAGGCACGAAGAGCTGTCCTAAAGTTCAGGCAATTCATTAAACATAGCTACAGTATCAAAACTTGGTTTAATACGTATTATATTTTACATAATAACGGAAAAAAGTCGAATATCAGAACCGGATCAATTATTAAGGGATCTGCCGAAATGGGACTCAGAATGAAAATAATGAAAATGGTATGCACTATGCAGCCATACAGATAATCTCTCATTTTGCGTTTGAGATGTGTCATACGACAATCATCTAAGTTCTTATTTTTCCGATCATACCTTAAACGAATACTTTATTAAAATTCAAAAGCCTGATTGAAAACGAAACTTTAATAATAAATTCCAGAAATTATTACTGAAAACATGGCTATATTTTACAGATTCGCGATTTTAAATTTCTTCAAAAATGGCCCGACTCCCCAGTTTTGACTTCTAATGTTATGCCATAAAACACACAATTAAGTTGAAATTCTATTGATATTAAATAAATATGCGCGTTCAATATAGGGATTGGAATCGATTCAATCGAAAATCGAAACCCAAGAATCGATTTAAGAATCGATTAATCGTTTCTCAGTAATTTTACAAAAAAATCATTTTTTAAACATTTTCGTGATGCAACGCTTTCGATGATCCCGGCGGCACAAAATTTTAGGTGGATTTTAACCAAAATACTAAAATAACCTTTATTGTAAAATTTGAAATTTTTGATTTAAAAGTAAAATGATTTTATTTTTGCACTGAATAAAAAACCTGAAAATTTATTAGCTAAAGTAATTATTATATAAAAAGTCAAATTTTGTTATCATTATAATAAAATATATATATATAAATATGCAACATTTTTGGCCCGCATTATAGAATTATATTTAATTCTGGCCAAAAGATGATCCAGGCTCCTGAACTCGAAATTATCAATTAATTAATTAAACATTAGCCACAATTAACTTTTTTTCATTGTGGCATGGTTATAGAAATAGCAAGATTATATTTGCTGCACCAAAATATAAAAGAATTTGATAATTTTTAGATTTGATTAATCGATTCTATTAGATACAATTCAATTTTTGATTAAATCAATTTTAGTTGAATCAATTCCAATCCCTAATTCAATACTGGAATTAACAATACAAATTAGTATGGTGAATTATTATAAAATCTATATAAAATCTTATTCATGCAATGTATATCTAAACATTTAGCATTCTTTTCGAATGTATAAAATTAGGGATATATATATATCTCTATAGATAGAAAAATGGATCTTACTAACCTCAATAAAATATGTTACATTGATAATACTATAAAATAATTTAATGCATATCTGAAAAGCATGGCTTCTGACCATTTTGTAAAATAATCTATTGCTACTACAATATATTTATTTCTTTTTTAATGGTCCCACTATATCTATCCCTATCATTTCAAATGGTTCATTTATCTTTATTGATCTCAATTCATTTCTTTCCCTTAGTTTACCTCTTATTTGACAATTCCAACATGTTTTTACATATTCTTTTACATTCTGTCTCATATTTTTCTATCAATAATCTTCCTTTATTCTATTGTAAGTTGCTTCAATTCCAAAATGTCCTAATAATTCATTATTATGCATCATATATATTAATCCTTCATATTCATAATCCTTAATTACTCTAAATTTTCTTTGATTCAGTTCTTTATTCAATTATTTTGATATAATATTTCTTTTTGTTGTTTTCTTTTTCAATATTTCCAATTATTTTTTTGTATTTCACTTTATCCATTTTTGTTATTCTCCTCTCTATTTTTTATTTCTTTATATATTTTTTTCCAACTATACTTGTTATTCTTAATTTTCACTTTACTATATCTTTTCATATCTTTATACAAATTCTGATTTTCTTTAAACATCCTAACCATATCTATATATTCTTCTTCTTTTAACATATCATATAATACTTTGTGTCATATTCATTATTCTCTAAAAATATTACTATTGATTTATTATTTTTTCTTTTATATTTTAAATATTTCCTTTTTCCATCTTATGATTTTTATACGAATTTATTAATTCTCTATTAAAACTCTTTATTTTCTAATAAAAATATTTGCAATAAAGTGACTTATTTAGTATTATTATACAGGGGCCAGAACAATACTGATACAATTCACATTTGATAGGTTAACAGTAATTTTTATTAATTATTTATAACTTCGTAAACACAAAATACAATGGTAAAAAGTAATATAAATAAAACTAAAATAAAAAAAAAATAGTCGCACAAATTTGTACATATAGAGAAGTAACCTAAACTATAAATCCCAAACTTGTATATCCCAACTTTAAACCTAAAAAGCAAAGTTTCAAATCAACTACCCAAACCCAGAAAATCTTACCTGATTTTACAATCCGTCAAGATGTGATTCCAGATGAGGACTGTTTGACTCTTCAAAAAACCCAACAGGTGATAAGACCATGAGTATCGTTGGGTTAAAGAGGAATGGAGCCACTTGATATTAAGAGAGGATCATTCAGAAGCCTGAAGACAATTCACATTTGAATTTGCGTAGAGTTTATATTAAAATTTTTCAAAAGTTGTGTATTACAGAGGTATTTTCAAAATTTTGTTATCCTACATATCCCTGTTTTTAACACAACCAGTAATTTGATTTTAATAAAATTTATATCATTAGATTCATCTTGATGAAAGGAATCTAATGATAGTAAAATCAAATTCTTAGCTTCAATATTGACAGAGTTATATCATATAATGTATTTTTACTTCAGTACTTAAAGTTTACTTGTGAGTTATATTAGTATTATTCAGGGTCCTATTATACCTGTATTCTTATCATTATATTTTTTTATTTTTTTATTTATTTATTTTACCACTTCTTTTCTAAATTTTCACTTTGTTTCCTTTTTTAGTTTTTCAAACTTTTTTTAGTCTCCTCTTTTTTTTTTAAATATATTAAATCTAATTTACAATTCTAGTTTTTTTT
Organism: Rhizophagus irregularis; assembly: GCF_026210795.1. Classification (NCBI taxonomy): domain Eukaryota; kingdom Fungi; phylum Glomeromycota; class Glomeromycetes; order Glomerales; family Glomeraceae; genus Rhizophagus; species Rhizophagus irregularis. The sequence goes on from NC_089456.1 coordinate 3,125,243, forward strand.
ATTCTTTAATTAAATTATTTACTATATTTGTTTTTTCTACTCCACTAGCATTTACTTCTTTATAAAAAATTTTATTTATTATTTTTGTAAAAATTCTGTAAAAATGAACCTTTTACAAATCTATTTATGGAAAATATAAATAATTTAATAAATTCCATGATATAAAGTTATTAATTCCAGAAATATGAGCCTTTTATAGAAAAAAATGGAATATAAAAAATAGATTAACTTTTTTTATAAGACTCTATTAATAATTATAATTTCTGGTTGATTATTATATAACTAATAAACTCATGAATTGCACTACCTTGCAAAAAAAAATAATTTCTGGTTATTCTTCTTCTATTTTTAATAATCTATTCAAAGCATTTGCATTTTTATTCTCTTTTTCTAATCTATATACTACAAAATTATACAATACATATAACTTAGTCACAACAAAAAAATTTTTAAGCGGCCAAATTTAAAATAACTGTCATATATTACCTAATACTTTAATATAAGAGCTTACCCCCTAGGTAAGATATGTTATATATAATTCCTTATACCTTTATAGTCACTCCCATTATAGTCGCATTACATATATGATCGCGCCAGTTGAATATTCAAAACACTTTATTATTAAAATCTATTCTATATAGTCACAATCTATCTATAGTCACTATCACACCTATCCTCAAAAATCTTATATTAAAAAGAACCGTTTATAATCACAGTTATACAGTCGACTCTGGATATAACGAACCTTCCATTCCAGGAGATTTGGTTCGGTATAGGATGAGTTCGTTATATAATATACACATTTTTATACTGAACTGTTCGGTATATAAAATTAACCAATAAAAATATAAACATGTGACAGTTCGCAATAATTTATTATTATACAATATTTATGATATTTTATTTATTATTATATTATATGTAAAGTATATTATATACAGGAATTATTGTTCAATATTATTGTGAAAGTAATTATGAATATCAACTTGTTTTAAATTTTCCACAATTAGCAATTTAATTCGCTTATGCAGCCCTCTTAAAACTTTTAATTCGTTGTTTACTTTACCAAATTCTGGTCCTTGTTCATACAAAAATCTCATTATTTTATTTGCAGCATCATCTGCTTCTGCTAAACTAACTTTTTCCAATACAGGTAGAGATTCATCTTCATCAATTAAAAGCTCTTCTTCATTATCTGCATTTAATATAGTATTAATTATTTCACGATCAATAAGTCCTCCTTCTGGCATTTCATCTTCTATATGAAGATACTCATATGCATTAAGATTACTTTTTGGAAGTTGAGCAATTAGCATATCGAGTTCCTCAATTTTTCTATCTAGTATACTAAAAATTTAACATGTGCATTAATAAAATTTCGTAATAATTTCTACATATACACTTTGTTATATCATACCTATCAGAAATTACTGAATCATAATCTTCAGGAATTTCTTCAATTTCATTATTTGGTGGAAGAATACCTGTTTTTTTCCAGCAATTTGAGATTGTTTGGGATGATACCATAGACCATGCTTCAGCTGCATTTTGCAAAGCATCATAAATTGTATAATCATCAAGTTTTTTTACAATACCATCCTGCATATTATCATATGCATTAATCCGATTTTGAATAAAAAGTCGTTTATAATGACATTTAAATGAATGAATTATGCCTGCATCACATGGTTGAAGTTCAGTGGTGGTATTTGGTGGTAAAAATTTCACTTCTACACTATCTAATTTTTCCCGAGTTTCGTCTAAAATAAGATGCACTGATGCATTATCAATTAATAGAATGATCCTTCTATTTTTTTTTTTCATTATTTCATTAAGTTTAAGAAGAACCATATTAAAAATACTAACTTGCATCCAAGCTTTATTGTTCCAAAAATAATAAACTGGGAGGTTCTTATAATTAATATTTTTCATAACGCGTGGAGCTTTGTATTTATGAATAAATGAAAGAGCCATTTTTTCTGTCCCAGTTGCATTTGTCGCACAAAAAATTGTAACTCGAGATTTTTCTTTCTTATGTCCTGATAAAGGACCACGTGCTAATACCCTAGAAGGTTCCATTTTCCAGAAAAGGCCAGTTTCATCGCCATTCCAGATATCCTCAGGCTTGTAAGGTGCAAGAATCTGTTGTAAAGCAAGTCGGTCATGTTCTATTGATTCAGCAGAAGGTGCACTTGCGGCTTCACCTTGCTTCTTGTATTGGCGTAAACCATGGCATTTTTTAAAGCCAGTTAACCACCCGTCTGATTGATGAAAATCTTCTATTGAAAACTGGTTAGCAAAGTAACTCGCCTTTGTTTTTAAAATATTACCATCAATATCCTGTTTCGTATTAAGTGCGTTGTCAACCCAAAGACTGAGTGCATTTTCAAGTTGTGGCCACTTTGGACCACGAAATTTTTTAATACTTCCTTGACTTTCCGTAATTGAAAGCCATCGCTCTTTTTCTTTCAAAATATCAGTTATTGTTGACTTTCCAACACGGTATTGTTGTGCAAGACTAATGTTAGAAAGGTTAGGATTTTTTTCCTTTGTCTCGCAAAGTTCACGTTTTTGTGCAGCAGAAAGGATAACTCTCTTTCTTGACATATCGGAATTTTTAAACAAATTTTTTCCGTGCTCTGATAAGAAAAGATTATCCGCGTCTTGGTAAAATAGATTTTCCGTGTCTTATGCGATTTATAGCATGATTGGTGTAACTAATTTATCACGTGATATTTCGGTATATCAAATATATAGATTAATATAACCGTTCGGTTAAAATAGGTTCGGATGCGGTATATAGCATTTTATTATATAGTTTCGTTATATCCAGAATAATTAATTATAAAAAATTCGGGTCTGTGATATTTGGTTCAGTATATCAAAATTTCGGTATATACAGGTTCGTTATATCCAGAGTCGACTGTATAAAGAATATATTAAATAACTTGGCATCTAATAATCGTACAAAGATGTATTATAGCTTGTTAGAATCGTCTCACTGAGACGAATCGAATGGTAGTAGTTTTATCCTTTTACGATCACTGGCTGATGAGTTATTCAACAAAATGGTAAGCATCGGCATTATTATATTTCTTAATTTACGTTTACTGCGCCATTTAACATTTTGCTAAATTTCTCAGTACCTATTGGTGGTAAAAAGACGATTAATAGCTCGTTGGAATCGCCTCATCAAGACGAATCGAATGGTGGTAAGCTTATCTCTCTAGGATCAATATTGGCAGAGTTATTACACAAAAACCATTAATATTTTTTTAATTTCGGAAATTAATCTAGTGATTGGATATCGATGTATTTTATACCATTAGAACCGTCTCATCAAGACGAATCGAATGGCGGTAAGATCATCTCTCTACGATTAATATTGGCGGAGTTACGATACAATAAAGTTTTGAGTATAATTTTGGCCAAAATTATGTTAATTTTTGGCCAGAATTATGATATACTAATATAAGAAATTTTTTAGATAGTCACATCTCTTTATAATCACCAAATATGGACTGTCCCAAATGTGTGACTATAAAGAGAGTTGACTGTATAGTATTGTATGTAATTTAAGATCTTTGGTTATCTTCCTTCCCCTAAAATATTAGGTAATATCTGACAGCACCCTTAATGGTGAATAATAATTAGTATAATTTCTAATAAACTTCATTTATTTACATATCTTAAAATTTTAAAAGTATATACTTTATTACTTATACAAGTTAGACATTATGATCTGTTATATACTTGTAGCTAAAACCTTTTCACATGATTTTTGGCCACGTCTTTAAATCAAAATTAAGTTAAAAAATGATAAAAATTAATCTCTACATCTAGCCGAAACTATAATATAAAGTCTTTGGAGTTTCGGATGGATTTCTGGATAGTTTTTAATAATTTATTATAATTAAATTACTGAAAGTCTGAAACCCCACCATATGAAACATAGAGGGTTTCGTTACATGTATAATCTGTTATTTTTATAAAACTGAAACAGGTAGTAATAAAAATTTTGGTTTTAGTAAAAATTTTACTGGTATCAGAAGTAACTTTTTAATTGCTTAAATATTCCATATACTGTATATGCTTCTATTAAAAATTAATTTATTATAATTGGTCTTTTACCAGAATTATAAAATTCTGCTTACTTATAATAAAGGTCACTGTAGAAAATTGGCCCTTTACTAATAGTTTTTACCTTACTTTTTTCTTAAATTCTATTGGTTAATTAGCTAAAAAGGAAAAAAATCATAACAATGTAACATAAAATTTCCTTTTATAGTAGGATCTGCAAAGAATTTTATATATGATTTTTACCTTAGGCCTGGGGGTGACCTATCTATACATAAAGTCGAAATTAAAGCCCAAAAGTAGAAATATTTCGACTTGGAAAGGTCAAAAGTCAAAATTAAAGTTGAAATGGTCGAAATTACATCATAGTCATGTGATTTTTATAATTATAATTTAATATAAAATTTTAAACGTGAATAACTCCGTCAATATTGATGCTACAGATATGAAATACATATCAATGGAATCCTCTCGATGAGCTGAATCCAACCGCGTAAAGATCATAAAAATTGAATCACTGGATGCGGAGTTCGTTAACTTTGAATTTTAAAATTATTGTTTACAATAAAAATTAAAAGACTATTTAATACCAAATTTTAAACGTGAATAACTCCGTCAATATTAATGCTAAAAATATGAAATACATATCATTGGAATCCTCTCGATGAACTGAATCCAACTGTGTAAAGATCATAAAAATCGAATCACTGGATGCGGAGTTCGTTAACTTTGAATTTTAATATTATTGTTTACTATAAAATCATATGACTATGACGTAATTTTGACCATTTTGACTTTTGGAAGGGCTCAAGTCGAAATCATTTTGACCATTTTAACCATTTCAGAGATCAAAATTAACCAATTTCGGTTTCATGTATAGACCTATCTTATAAGTAAGTGGGGTCCTGCATCAATATAAGCATATTTGTTAGAGCTTGCTGAACATATTGATGTATTCTTAACATTAATTGAGTTACTACTATAAGAATAAAAGCTTGATTGGTATTTGAATCATATGGAATAAGTTTAGCAATACCTTTTTTACTTTGATTATATTCATCAACAACATCTTTAAGTTTCTTTCACATATCTATTCCATTTTTTTGACCTAAAGTTGCATTTCTATATAATGTAAAAAGATACTGTACTGCTTACTGATCAGGATTTATTGAACAATCTGCTAAAGTCAACTGTAAATTATCTTTACTAGTTCAAGCTGAAATTTAAAATAGCGATATGCTGATGCAGCATTATACCCTTTTTCAAATAATGAATTATATAGTAATTTTGTTGAACTTGAAACTGATCTAAATGATAAAGAATGAAATGAATTAATTGGATGATTGTGGTTAAAACTAAGTTTAACTATACATGAATGTGATAATGTTAAGTCTTTAGTTTAAACTTTATTAAGAAGTAAAATGGCCAAACATCCTATATTATGATTTCTTGAATTATTTTCACTTTGTTGCTTTACTTTGGTTTGTTTTCTAATACTTGCAATATCTGTGTATTGATAGTAAAAATCTTTTCTATACAATACTTTTTTTATTTTAACTGCTTTACACAGGTCGAACAGATGTCATTGTCGCAAAATTTGCCTGGAATTTTTCTGGCAAATTGAGAATTATCCCAGTAAATTGGGGTAAATTGTGTTACAATTTTGGGATAATGGAGGACTTACAATTTGGCAAATTTTGTCAAAATGGCGGCATTCCTACAGAATTCCTAATTCAAATGTTGAGAAATTTTTCAGTAAATTATCATTAAATTGTGGGAAATTTTAGGCAAATCTTTAGTAATGATATGCAAACAAAGTGCAAATTGTGGTGAATTTAGTTAAATTTTTAGTAATTTTATGCAAACGTAATGTAAATTGTGGTGAATTTTAGGCAAATTTTTAGTAATTTTATGCAAATGTAATGCAAATTGTGGTGAATTTAGTTAAATTTTTAGTAATGATATGTAAACGAAGTGCAAATTGTGGTGAATTTAGTTAAATTTTTAGTAATTTTATGTAAAAGTAATGCAAATTGTGGTGAATTTAGTCAAATTTTTAGTAATATTATGTAAACGTAATGCAAATTGTGGTGAATTTAGTCAAATTTTTAGTAATTTTATGTAAACATAATGCAAATTGTGGTAAATTGTAGTGTATTTTTAGTAATGTTATATAAATTGTTGAAAATTTAGGTGAATTTTTCAGCAATGTTGTGCAAACGTAATACAAATTGTGGAAAATTGTGGTGAATTTTGCATTTTTTCGGTAAATGTTGGCTAAACTTTTGATAATTTAGTGAAATTTAGGATAATTTTGGACAATTGAATGAAAATGTTTTACTGATTTTGGACAATTGAGTGTAAACAGTATAAACACAACATTTTCGGAGACAATTTAGTGAAATTTTGCAATAATTTTGGACAATTGAGTGAAATTTAGTAATAATTTTAAACAATTTAGTGTAAACGTTATAACAATTTAAAATATTGATTTAATAATTTTACATAATTTATTACAATATTATTTATTAACAAATGCACAATTATTATTTAACGGTGAGAATCTATATTAATCTATATTCATCAGATATCCAATGATCCATGGGTAATCCGCACCTCTAATTCATTCATGTATCTAATGTCCGATGCCAAAGTAGAAGCTGGTGAAAACCTACAAGAAGGAAGAAAAGAAACGTCAGTTAACGTTTCTTAAAAAAAATAATAATTAATTAAATTTCGCAACACAATGTTGCGAAACTCACTGGTTCATTTTGATTTCCATTATCCAAACGTCCGGAACCTACAAAAAGTAAAAAAGAAATGTTAGGTAATGTTTCTTTTAAAAAAAAAAGAATAAAAATTAAGTTTCGCAACACAATGTTGCGAAACTTACCAGTTCGTTTCGATTTCCATTATCCAAATGTCCGGAACCTACAAAAAGTAAAAAAGAAACGTTAGCTAATGTTTCTTTTAATAAAAAAAAACAAAAATTAAGTTTCGCAATGTAACATTGCAAAACTTACCGGTCGTTTCATTCATTCCAATGTTCGAAACCTACAAAAAGTAAAAAAAAACGTTAATATAAACGTTTCTTTTAATAAAAAAAAACAAAAATTAAGTTTCGCAATGTAACATTGCGAAACTTACCAGTCGTTTCCATCATTCTAACGTCTGGAACCTACAAAAAGTAAAAAAGAAACGTTAATATAAACGTTTCTTTTAATAAAAAAATAAAAATTAAGTTTCGCAATGTAACATTGCGAAACTTACTGGTCGTTTCATTCATTCCAACGTCTGGAACCTACAAAAAGTAAAAAAGAAACATTAATATAAACGTTTCTTTTAATAAAAAAAATAAAAATTAAGTTTCGCAATGTAACATTGCAAAACTTACCGGTCATTTCCATCATCCTGACGTCCAGAACCTACAAAAAGTAAAAGAAAGAAACGTTAGTTAACGTTTCTTAAAAAAAAATAAATAAAAATAAAGTTTCATAACACAATGTTGCGAAACTCACTGGTTTGTTTCGAACTCCATCATCCAAACGTCCGGTGTTCCTACAAAAAGAAAAAGGAAACTTAGAAATGTTTCCTTACAAAAAAAATTTAAAAAATATTTTTTTTAAAAAAGTTTCGAAGCGAAAAATGCTTTGAAACTTACCCTTTCAGTTCCTTACTTCCTGAAGTCGAATACTGAAAACCTACACAAAAGAAAATAAAGGATCGTTAAAAACGTTCCTTATAAAAGTAAAAAAAAAAAATTTAAAGTTTCAAAGCAAAACGCTTCAAAACTTACCATCATTTCATTTCCTCGTTTCAGTAAAAGCATTGAAAATCCTACAAAAAAGAAGAAAGGAAACGTTAGAAACATTTTCTAAAATAAATTAAAAAAAAAATCAATAAGTTTCGCTTCAAAACTTACCAATTCCACTTCCAAAATCGAATACCAAAAGACCTATACAAAAAAAAAATAGGAAACGTTAGAAACGTTTCCTTACAAAAAAGAATTAAAAAAAAGATTTTTTAAAAAGTTTCATAACGAAACGAAACTTACCCAACGTTCCGAACACTCCGATCCTACAAAAAGGATAAAGGAAACATTTTCTAAACGTTTCCTAATAAAAAATTAAAAAAAAAATTGAGTTTTGAAGTGAAAGTGTTTCACTTCGAAACTTACCATATCGAAGCAAATGCTTTGAAACTTCATAGTTTACCGAACTTGAAGACAAACCATACTCCTCTTCGAAGGTTTTCCTTCACCTCGCCTACTAAACATAAGAATTCCACGCATCGACCCAAGAATGAATAGACCATATCTTGGGACCCTTCTCAACAATGCGAATTTTACGGCAAAACTCATTTTCCGAAATCAAATATTTTAAATATCTACAAAAAAACAAGTATAGGAGTCAGTTCCTAAAAGATATTAAAAACACAATTTTTAAGAAGTTTCGAAGCGTTTTGCTTTGAAACTTACCATTATTTTTCTGAAAGACGATTCTGGGAAGGGGAAAGGGAAGGGAAGGGGAGAACGAAAGAGAAAGGGGGAAAACGAAATGGAAAGGGAGAACGAAGGAGAAAAGGGAGGGGAACGAAATGGGAAGGGAGAACGAAAGAGAAAAGGGGGAAAACGAAATGGGAAGGGGAGAACGAAAGAGAAAAAGGGAAGGGAACGAAATGGGAATGGGAAAGGGTGAAAGAAATTGAAAAATCGTGAGAAAAAATTAAGCTTTTACTAAAAAAAGCTTAATTTTTTTTCGCTATACCTAGAGATGGGGGTTAATTAACCATGGTTAATTAACTGCGGTTAATTAACGGTTAATTTGGTTAATTATAATTAAGCAAATTTGGTTAATTAATGGTTAATTTGGTTAATTATAAATTAGCCAATTAAAAGAAGTGATCACAGTCACGTGACCGATTTGCTGATTTTTATCGATCTTTTTTTCAATAATTTTTTTTTATTTTTCAATTTAACAATGACTAAAAAAAGGTGCTGTTTGGAAACATTGGATTATTATTACACAAAACCAAACAGAAAGTAATAAAAATAACTCCCATTCTACTGTACAATGTAATTATTGTTCTAAAGTTTTGAATAGAGCTGTTCCTGCACGAATGCAAAATTATCTTGATAAAGAATGTCTAGGAGCACCGGATAATGCAAAGTCTAAAAAAAATATTAATTTACAAGGTTCCACAACTAGCACTATTTACACTCCAACTATTACTCCAAATACTACTCATACAAATATACCTGTAAAACGAATTAAAATAACTAAAACATCTAAGATTGAGAATTTCATTGATCGTATAAGCGAAGAAGAACAAGACGACCTTGAATTTCAACTAGCACAAGCATTATTTTCAGCTGGAGTACCATTTGCCTTTGTTGAAAATCCGCTTGTCATTCAATTTTTTAAATGTCTTCGGCCATCCTTCAAGTTGCCAAATAGGAGAAAACTTGCTGGAGATTTATTAAATGATGTTTACGATGAAGTAAAATTACAAACTGATGAACAAATTTCCAAAGCAAAGACTCTTTGTATGGTTTCTGATGGTTGGTCTAATATTAATCGAGAATCAGTACAAAATTTTATCATTTGTACTCCTAAACCAGTTTTTTTTAATGCTACATTTTCAGGTGAAGAATCCCATACAGGAGAATGGATTTCAAATGAAATTATTCAACAAATGGAAGCTATTGGTGTTCAAAAATTTTCAGCTGTTATTACGGATACAGCTAGTGTAATGAAATCAGCATGGAGACGAATTAAGGAAAAATATTCCAATGTTGTTTGTCTTGGGTGTAACTCTCATGTTATTAATCTTTTAATTGGGGATGTTTTAAAGATTGATGAAATTAAAACCATAGTTGAAAATTCTAAAATGATATGGTGGCTGTCACCTATAAACCACACTAATATTAAGTGACTTCAAATTTTTATAAATTGTAAATTGAATAGTAAAAAGAAAAAACTAAACCGATAAAATGATATAGCAACATGTACTGAACATTTCTATCGGATTATTTTATAGAATTTAATAAGAATTTTAATTAATATTATGGGCTAAAGTTGGATAATTTTAATAAGTAGCAATAATAAAAATATAAAATTTCGGACTAGTTTTCATGTAATTTTTATGGATTTTACAAAAATTCCATGGAAATCCATAAGAATTCCATGTAATATGGCAAAAAAAAATTTTGCCGCTCACGCGGCAATTAATATTTTGACAAAGTACTTTAAAACATAAGTTACACAATATAAATAAATAAATTTCAAAATTTCGGACTATTGTTGTTTATAGATGACAGCCACCATAGTAAATTATTTTAAATCTCATGTACAAGCAGCAGCAAAATTAAAACGTATTCAAGGTGAAAATTATAATAAAGAGATTGCGTTGGTTTTACCAGTACTTACACGATGGGGATCACATCTTAGCTGCTTTCAGTCACTTCAAAAATCAAAAACTGCTCTTGAACAAACATTAATGGATCCTGATATCCGTAAAAAAATAAATAATACAGTAAGAAATTTTGTATTATCGGAAAATTTTTGGGATATGTTGGATACAATTATAAAATTTTTAGAGCCAATGGTTATAGCGTTAAAATTGTTTGAATCAGACACATCTACTCTTTCAACTGTTTATTTTCACTTCAAAAAATTAATGCATCGAGTTAGTGAAATCTCTTGTAATTTTTCTAACAATATTCAACAACTTGTTCAAAAACGGTGGGATTATACATACCATCCTGTTATGATGGCTGCTTATATGTTAGATCCATGTTTTTAGAAGAAAGCAAAAATACTGATATAGAGGCAACGGGATATAGAGAATTCACAGAATTCACAAGTAAAAGGTTCGGTCAAGAGGAATCTGTGATTATGTTTACAGAATTAGTAAAATTTCATCAAAAAAATTCGCCATATGATAATAAAACGATTTGGTTATCATCTACTAATCTTAGTCCGTCTGTATGGTGGCAATCTTGGCCAAATAGTAGCCTTCAACAACTAGCTATTAAGATTCTTTCAATTCCAACATCATCCGCCGCCGCTGAAAGAAATTTTTCTACGTTTGGGTTTATTCATAATAAAATCCGTAATCGATTGCAAAATGAACGTGTTAAGAAGTTGGTTTATATTTACAGAAATCTTCAGTTGTACGAAAAGGGGTTAAAAAGAAAATTAATACATGATCAGCATAATGATAATAACAATAATGATATAAATAATAATAATAATACTGGTAACGATAACAATAATGATGATGATGATAGGATATTCGGGTTAGAATTAAATATTACGGATTTAGCAACTGAATAATAAATAAATTTTGATAAATATAAAATAAAAATATAAGTTTAATTAAATAAATTATAAAAATTATAAAAATTTGTTATAATAGACCGGAAATTATAATTGGGTTAATTAACAGTTAATTAACGGTTAATTAACGGTTAATTAATCGGTTAATTAACCCAAATTATAATTAACCATTAATTTACCATCCTTAGCTATACCGCAGCAAGCGCAGCTGAAGCTGCGCCTGCTGCGGTAATTATTAGTAATATCACATGATACACGTGATATATATTTTTATATAAATAGGGGCATTTTCCCCGAAAAAATTTTTTTTTTATTATAATTTTTTTTGATAGATGTATATATATACTTATATATATACATATATATATATCTATCTAATAACTTTACGAAAAGTCCCTCCTCTGTAAACAGGTAAAGGCCATAAAGTACCTATAGAGGGGAGAGCCATTGCTGCTCCCTCCGCCTGTTTATAGTGACAAAAAGAGGGAGTCTTCAGTAGTAAGGTTTCGTATAAATTAAACAACACATCGTGTTGATACATTGTTAATATTAACAATGTGAATTTAATGTTAAATAATGCGTTAGAATATAAATATTATAAATTTAATAATGTCTGTAATTTTACAAATAAATAAAAATTATCCTAACAATTTTAATGTAATTAAGTGTAATGCTACATTATCCTGTGTAATTGTAGTATTTTTTTTGTGTTTTTTAGTGCAATTCTGCGTTTTTTAGTGCAATTCTGCGTTTTTAGTGCAATTCTGCGTTTTTTAGTGCAATTCCACATTTTTTAGTGCAATTCCGCATTTTTTAGTGCAATTTCGCATTTTCTAGCATAATGTTACATAACACGAAATTTTCTAAAAAATATGATAATTGTGATACTTTTTAGTGTAATACTACATTGTCTAGTGTAATTGTGGTATTTTTTAGTGCAATGCCGCATAATTTAGTATAGTGCTACATTTTTTAGTATAATTTAATGTAATGTGGAATTTTCCAAAAAATGTGATAATTGTGATGCTTTTTAGTGTAATTTGGTGAAATGCTACATTTTCCAGTGTAATGCCATATTATTGAGCATTTTCAAAAAAAAAATGTAACATTTTAACATTCTGACGAAAGTGAAACATTTGACCAAAAAAACATAAAATTTGCTAAAAATATGCAACATTTGACAAAAAATATAGAATTTTCATAAAAAAATGCACCATTTGCTAGGAAATTGGAATATTTGACAAAATTTGATTTTAATTGACAATGTTATAACAATTTTATGAAATGTTGTTACAATAATATCATATTGGAGATAAAATGTGGCATTTTCATAAAAATGCACCATTTGCAAGAAAATTGGAACATTTGACAAAAAAAAAGCAAAATTTAATTTTAATTGACACAGGTCAAAAAGTGAAAAATCAGGCATCAATCAGTCACCAATCGGTCACCAATCAGGTACCTGATTGGTGACCGATTAATGCGATTAACATTTCGCCAAATACCGTCACCAATCAGGCAGTTTGCTAACTTTTGATCCAGTGATCAGAAAAGGATGAAATATAACTCATTGGAATCGTCTCAACAAGACGAATCTAATGGTAGTAAAATCGCATTTCTAGGATTAATACTTGATGAAAAATTAAGTAAAATATAAAAATAAAAATGTATCATTTATATTTTATTTAATTTTTTATTAACTATTAATCCTAGAAATGCGATTTTACTACCACTAGATTCGTCTTGTTGAGACGATTCCAATGAGCTATATTTCATCTTTTTCTGATCACTGGATCAAAAGTTAGCAAACTGCCTAATTGGTGACGGTATTTCATTTGCAAAATGCCAATCAGGCACCAATCAGTCACCAATCAGTCACCAATCAGCTACCTGATTGGTGACCGATTGGTGCCTGATTTTTCACTTTTCGACCTGTGTGACAATGTTATAACAATTTTATGAAATGTTATTACATTTGAGATAAAATGTGGAATTTTCATAAAAATGCACCATTTGCAAGAAAATTGGAACATTTGACAAAAAAAAAGCAAAATTTGATTTTAATGACAATGTTATAACAATGTTACGAAATGTTACAAAATGTTACATTTGAGATATAATGTAGCATTTTCCCAAATTTTCATAAAATTTGCTAAATCGTACGACATCAGAATAACGCTATTCCAAAAAAATCGCTCAGTAACGCAAGATTTTCCACAATTTCCCACCATTTTTCAGAAAAATGTGGAATTTGCATTTTTTGAATTTTGGACAATGGTGCCCCTTCGACCTGTGTTAGCTAATCTAACTCAATAAGTTGTTTTAGATTTTTCTTCAAATAAACCTTTTCATTATTCAATTTCATCTTGTTGTTTAATATTAATCCAACATATAATTTCAAATAAAAACTCTAGAACACCAAGAAATTCATCTAATGGTAATAGTTTGAATTCTGTAATTTTATAATAATATTGCTCAGAAAAAATATTTTGTCATAATAATTCTAGTAATTGAGAAAAAGTTAATGAAGTATTTAATTGTACTTCTAATAGATTATTATCATCATAAAACATCTAAAAATACATGAATTGTTTAGTATCTTTTAAATTTTAAAAAAATAAGCAATTTAATATAGTATAACATACTGGTACTTCATTTTGAAAAATAGCATTATAGAATTATCTTGTTCTATAGTTTATTTGAATATAAAATAATGTTAAAATTACGTGTAAAAAGACTGAAATATTGTATAATTATATGTAAAAAAAAACTGAAATATTGTATAAAAACACTGTAAAGTATAAAAAATACCTATATTTCTTTCATAAAACATTGAAATTTAGGTTTCTTTTGAGTTTTATTATAGCAATTTTAAAGAATAAACGCGGTTTATTAACATTTTGATAGTATAATATTGATAAAAAAAATTTTTTTTAACTTCATTTTAGGGTACATGTGGATACACCCTATACTCCTATTTTGTTACACAAGATCTGAAGTGTATGCAAATTGTTTAAATGCTAGGGGGTATTATGGCAAGACTGGGAAAACTACTAATAAAGGTCACTGGTTTTTTTGGTTTGAACCCATAATTAATTTTCAAAAAGGTCACTGTAAAAATAATTAATAAAAGTCACGTGTTGGTTTACAAGAATAAGAAAATTTGAGTGAAGATCTTTCCTTTTTCTGTTTTTGGAGCGAAAACATGTAAATAAATAGCCAATTGACCAATCATAAGATGGTTCACATTTATATGATTTTCTGAATTTTTTCCAGTGACCTTTATATATAGTTTTCCCGATCCTACTATGGCTTGCAATATATGGTATATATTTCAGACTATGTGGTTTATGTATTGCACTTCAAAAGCTTTGAAAAAAGAGTAAAACAAAAGATGTAAAGGAAAGAGATGGTGAAAAAGAGATGGAAATAAAATCATTAGTATTTATCAACGCGACACATCAAAATCTATACACAAAATCAATTATTTATGTCACGTGAATTGTTGGCGCGAGGCGTGACGCAGCTGCGCCACACATTTTTGCGCACACAAAAAAGGGATGCGTCAATCGTACAACAACTCGTACGACCTAAAAATTACGTAACATTAATTCACATAAATACCTGAGAATTCGTTGGAGAATCAAAAATCTAATGAGATAAAACCGTATTAATCATTTTTTCTCCGCGTACTGCGCGTACTGTAAATTTACTTTTTTTGCAATTTTTTCGTAGTACAACTACTGAATCAGTATTTGTCACGATGTATTCAAAAAAGTATATATATATCCTCTAGTTTTTTCAAACCTCTTTTTCTAGATCTCTTTCTCTAAAATATTTTATACATAATCGAAATGGTTGACTCTTACAATTGTTTACGTCTAAATAATAAACGCGTTTTCCAGGTTGAAGTTTATAAAGACAAGGACAGGCAGAAATTCTTCGAATTTGGTAATAAACAAATTCCATTTGTGAACTTTAAAGTTGGGCAACTCGCGAGGCTTATCTCTGTACAAGAAAAGTTTGAAGTTTCGAAGCTTTGGAAAGTTGACGTTGATAAGAGTAAGCTTAATCCTGGTTCTACTGACGATGACATTAAAGAACTTGGAGGCGTGTCTATGGAATTTGAACACAAATTTGAAAGATATTTTAAAGCTGATTGCGAACTTATGGATAACATCCACATCGTTGCTGTCGTCGAAACTACAACCACTGGTAAGTGTCTCCCAATGTTTTACCTCTCGAACAAGAAATTTTTAGTCGAAATATTTCGTCATTTATTAATAATATCGAATATGCTTTCTAACTGTTATTACAACCATTAGAGCTCGGGAGGAAAAGGAGAAACACGGAAGTAGAAAGTATAAAAATGTTCTTGTTTCTATACGTAGCTATATATTTCATTCTATCATTCTTACAAATGTTTCTCTACAGCAACAAGTAGAAAGAGAAGAGAATGGGCGGTTAATAGTACCATTAATAATGAAGTGCGTGGTTCAGTATACTTTGTTGATCCAACGGAAGCGAGTGGACCACTTTTTAACATGATTAAGAAAGGAGTATTTGTAGCTTTATATGGTGCACGGGCTTCTGGGAAGTCTACACGAGTGGATCAAGCTATGATTGAGTTGGAAAGCGAAGGCTATGTTTGCATTTAGTAAGTTCTATCTAGTAAATTGAATTCAGTATAACTTTTGCTTACATCTCTTTTTTTTCTTCGGAACAGTATATCCTTTGAAGGAGTAAATATGGATACCAAAGACATATTCTGGTCGTCAATAGGCACTAAACTTGCCATTAATGCTCCAAAATATTTTAAATTAAATGAAGTCAAATCTGCCGATGATTTCATGTTAAAGTTTCGGAAAAATGATTGGAAATCTGATGTTGTTCTCTTCATTGACGAGTGTGATACATTATTTGAAGCAAATGATGGCATTAGATCCTCATTCCTTGGAGCAATTCGTAACATTAAAAATTCAAAAAGAAACTATGCAATCTGGTCTTCTGTAGCCATCGGTCCTCTAAGTATTTTATTTCTGAGATCAGACAAAATAAATGTTTCTCCGTTCAACGTTAATGAGCCATTTAGGAACCCAAATTTCACTCTGGCACAAGTGGAGTCATTATATAAGGATTATGAGGACGACGACAAATTAACCATTGTTCCGGAGGTCATTAAGGATATTTATGAACGGACGAACGGGTATGTGAAGCTGGCCGGAAGTAATATTAAATCAATACTAAAATTTGTTTTTCTGTTATTTGACAGGCATGCTGGTCTTGTCTGCCTTTGTGGCAAGGCTATCAAAAATAACTTGGAAAAGAAACTTGACGAAAGAAGATGTCTTGATTTCACTCTCTGGTCAAGCTTTGTTGCCAGTTCACAACTGATGGATCGTATGATTATGTATAACACATTTAGAAATATGGTTTGCGATCTCCTTAAGCCTGATGCTAAGGATGCTTTGGACCTTCTCCGGTCTGTATTTTTAGGATTGTTCGATTTTGTACAAATTTATGACGAAGAAGAAAGAAGACTAGCAGATTACTTAACTGCCAAGGGGGTGCTCATGAGGGAAAATGAGAACAAGTTTAGTTACAGAATGTCGTCTATTTTTGTTGATGGATTGATTCGGCAACGGGTTATTCCTGTATTGTACAAATCTCGCCCGACTGTTAAAGTTCCCAAAACTTCTGATGGCTTTCTGAAAATCCTTGACGTTTTAATAGAGGCCGTCCGTTGTTTTGATAAAACTATCATTCGTAATGCTTTTACCGATCATTTAAAACTGCACTTGTGAAAGTGGATGGTTGTCGTAATGTGAAGGTTCCTCGGGAGAGTGTTTATGATACAGAACTAATTAGAATCCTAGTGAACTGGATCGTCAAAGATAATAACTTCGAGGTCAATGGACAGTGCCATCTAATAGATCACGCTGGTAATGACGAAAAAGACAAACATTATTTTAGTGATATAATCATTGTGACTTCAAAACAAAAAGTTGTTCTTGAGCTTTTAGCATCAGCAACAAAAAATGAACTTAACGAACACTTTGAAAGGGTGCTTCATTATGCGGAAATGCTATCAGCAAGTGACATATGGATAGTAAATTTTTCATGTGAAGATGATGCAGCAAAGAAACCCCATTGGCCACCCAATGATGGAAACTTTGAGAGTGTGAATGTTGCTCATTTCTTTCACGACCAAAAGTTTGAAAATGTACGAATGAGCGCTCGATATATATCTAGCCCTGGTACTTTTAGTTATATTACAGATCAAGTTATTCAATTACAGTAATTAACTTGATTAGCTTAATTAGTATTGTAAAAATATAGAAAATGTAGAAAATATTTGTATTATATATATTACAATATGCTTATTTTCCATTTATTGTATTGCGATTCAAAAAGTGAATATAAAATAGAAGTCTTTGCATATTTCAAAAATTTCGAAGCCCAAATCTATTATTAATAAATGATTTTCAGAAATATATGATTGCTTTCAAGGTAGGCCAATAATGCGGAGTCCCTGCTCTTACACTTCCGGTACTATTTTTTTCTATTGTTAATAATTCACCTATTGAGCAAATTAATGTTTTCTCAATGAAATGGAAATGCTCATAATAAGGTTAGTCCTCCTTAAAAATTTTCTGGAAAAACTTAAATAAATGAAGTTTTTATCCCAACCATTCTAACCATTCCAATCTGACATGTGATCAATTTTTTAAAAAATTTTTTATAGTGATAGATTACATATCGGCCATTTTCCTTTACATACACTAGAGTCAAAAGTAATTCAAACAAACTGTAAACCAAATCGCGATAATGGCAGTATCACCTTGGTTGTAAGAAACAAAAATGGCAAGTACATCCTAAGGGTGCAACCACCCAAACAAATGTAAAAGAAAAAAGGGGGAAATGTACGTGTCAAGGCAGAAATTCATTTAAAAGCTTTTATACCAAAGAAAAAATCCTTTTTTTTTGAAAAGTCACATGTTACATTGATCTAATAGTTTGATCAATTAAATTTTATATGAGCAAAAACCAAAATCAGGTAACTTTATTAAACAATTCCTTTAAGTTTTATTTATTTATTTACATTTTGTTAAATAAAATTAATATTTCATTTAGGATAGGAACGGTTGTTAGAGGGCCAAGAACTCAGAGAATGTTGAAAATTTTTCATTTTGCTGAAGTTGTATCAGTGAATGCTACTCTTTGTATTTTCTAAATTATGGAAAATTATTAATACATCTAAGACAATTAGCACATCTATAAATTCTGAAATTTTACGAAGAATATGTATGTATGAAATTAATTAATTTCAGAATTATTTCCACATCATGATTTTTTGACCGTACAAATTTGGCATAGATTCGAATTTAATATTAACTAATGGTAAGTATTCTTGAATAATGAAATAATTGAATTAGTCAAAAGAGCTAGCACGGTGAATAATAATGATAATAATGAAATGAATGGATCATTTGATTCCACAATGAACTCCGTATTGATGATAACTTCGTCATATTTTTAAGATGTCAAAAAAGATGCCCTCAAAAAAAGTTCGAGAAATCAAACATTTCCTTCTTTATATATTTCAATAGGTATTTCTCTTTCTATTATTATAAATGGAAATCATCTCTTTTTCTTTGTTAATATTTAATAATATTTATTATAAGATCTCGAAATCTCGAATCTGATATTGAGAGAAAAAAGTTATTTTAATATACTTAATCATCAAATTCATCAAATTGATATTACATTAGATAATTACGTTATATTATAATAGATGTTATATTATAAAACATGAATAAAAACAGTAAAAGCTTTACTTGTAAACCATGTTATTTTGCTTTTCGAAGCGTAGACCCACATTCTTCCTTTAATATTCAATTGAGCCGACGTATGAATTATTTTTCAGCAAATTCAGCATAAGATGTTCGACGTAGCCTCAACTAGTGTTTTCGTTTTGTGAATCAGACATGCTTGCAAAGTTTATATAAGTATTTGTTGTAATTAGTAGAGAGAAGTTTTTACGAAACTAATATAATTGACCCAAGAGTTTAATTTTCGTGTCGCGTTTTTCTTTATTAACCTGTGATCTATTCGTGTCGCGTCAAAATATTTGATCAACATGACCAACATGACAAAACATATAATGCGCTATACCAAATATATTATATTATTATGTTATGTTTTGATTTTTGATTGTAGTAATACAAATTTACAATTTAAGCTAGTAATGCAAAAAATGTCAATCTTTGATAGAGTAGTTGCGGTTAGTTGGTCTTGATAGACATACTGTATTTATGTTATTTATGTTTACGATTGAATTACCCCCCTGGCCTATCAAGATCGATACTTTTTGTGTTGGTAATAAACTTATATTCTAACCTTAATTTATGATTTATGTGGTTACACGTTTATTTGATAGGTACTGATGAACTTCAAAATAAGATATTACACGAAATAATATGGTAGATTCTGATTGACATCGGAGATTCCTTATAACAAAATGAAAAAGAATATAATCGAGAATTAAATTTTTATGAAGAATTTAAAAATACAGTAATCTTATCATTGTATCAGTATCAGAATAAATCATATATCAATTTGATGTCAAATTGATCAATATAAGTATTATTATATGTTGGCAGCTTATTTATTTAAAAATATATTACTTTAAATTTCTTCAATTTGATAAGCATATTGTATTTTATATAGATAACGAAATAATAATAATCATCTTAACTAGCAACCGCGGATTTTAAACCTATCCATCTAAATTGCATTTGAAAAAAAAAAGAAATTAAATTAACGAATATATAAAATATATATATAAAATAAAATTAAATTAATTTATTTACCTTTCTTCTGAATCAATAAAATAAACAATAATTGTTACTTTCTTTTTCTAGGATCGGTATTAATCTTTATAGTCATTAGGAGGAATATAAGGAAAATTTTTGATATAAGCACTAACGTTGCTTTGATTATGAATTTTCCTTAAATAATCGATAACATTATACAATTCACGATCTTTTTCACTTTTACACCTTTCATTATCAAAATCAGGTAAATGAATAGCATTGAAAGGTTGTAATTTTGCCTTCACATAAGAATCATCAATTAAAATAGTATTTGTTTGATCCCATACAATTTGAGGAAAAGTTGATGATTTATCTTTATTCAATTCTCGCCATACTTTTTCCAAATCCTTAATTGTTTCCACTTTTTGATAATAATCCTGATCGGATAAGTTCAAATTCTTCCTCGTCCATCTGGCAACTAATTTTTTTTCATATTGACCAAATGCAACTCTAATCATTTTATCAACATTCTTAGGTTGAGCTGATGACCATACCATTACAGCAAAACTATTGGAAGAATCAAAAATATATTTCATGAATCTTTCCATATATGGACGTTTTATAATATCTCTTTTTGCTTTATCTCTGTACACTAATGTTCCATTCAAATCCAATACCAAGAGTTTCGGTAGTGGATCTTTTGAACTAACGGTTACATCTGCTTTACTCAAATATGATATTGAAGCAAATTGTGTATTAATCCGTATAATCGGTTCTTTAATAGAACCGGTAGGTCCCGGAGATCTAGTAGGTCCCGGAGATACAGATAATATTTGACGATGAATAGGAGGTGGAGATTTATTATACCGCCGGGAAGGATCATATAATCTAGTGTTTTGTCTATCATGATTACTATAAGAAGGTCGTGATCGTCGTTTGTCAGAATTTCGGCTTCGAAAATAACGATCCCTCCGTGAACCTGGCGTTCTTGAAGAATATGTATGGTTTTGTCGTCTTGTCGTATAACCATCATTTCTTGTACGAGAATCATAATCATGTCTCGTAGTATTAGGTCTATTATCAATATGTCTACTATATTGATTTCTTTCAAATCTTTCAGGTGGTGGATGATGATACTCAGGACGTTGAAAATTTTGTGACCTGTGTATGTTATGTTGCCCTGATGTTGCATTTAATTTCGCTTGCCTTCTCCTCTCTCTTTTTGCAAATTTCTTTCTTATACGCCTATCATCTCGTTGATCTTTTTCATCATTGAATCGCTCCCTATTTACTGAATCATTTTGTCTCGATGCAGAAACATCTTTTCTTTGACCTAGATTATCCATAATTATATCTCCTTTCTACATAATCATATAATATAGATGATAAGTTTATATCTCAAAAAAGATTAAATATTATAATGAGAGTAAAAAAAAAATAATAATACCAACAATGAATAAATATCAATAATCATGAATCATCGAACCCTATATTTTTCAAATAACTTTAACCAAAAAAAAGTGTTTTTTTCTTTTAATATTACAAAAAATAAAAAGTAATAAGCCTTCTTTTTTTTTTATCGGGTTATTAAATAAATTAATATAATATATACGTATTATTATTTATCCTCTTTTCTTTTACTTTTTTTTTTCTTTCTCTTTTTGTCGTTTAAAATAAAATACATTTTTTTTTGAAAAAAAAAAGAAAAAAGAAATTTAAAATTCTTAATTTCTTTAAAAAAAGACCTACCGAACGAAAAAGGGTTCGACGTAAAAGTTTGTACAATAAAGTTGATAAAACGAAAATTCGCTTATTATATAAAATTTTATTTTAAGTAAGATCAGTTAAAACAATTTTGATAGTAATACAATTTCGGAATGTTTTTGGAATGTTTAGTAACTTGGTAAGACGTTAGCAAATTTCATAACAAAATTTTAAACAATTAATTGACTTATTTGTCCTATTACTGCGCCCATTTAATTTACCTTTTTGATTAAATTTACCTTTTTGAATGAATAACTCGATACTTTAACGTCATTAAATCAATAATTTTTATTACACAAAAAATAAAAATATTCGTTGATTCTTTAACTCCTGAAATATAATCATAATTAAATACCATAGTTAGAAGATTGTGAAAATGAAATACCATTATACTAAACCCATTAGAGTAACAGAGTTCTGATATAAGGAAAGTGAAATTAATCATTTTGTACTCACCACAAATTTACAAGTTAAACTAACACACTTTTTGCACTAACACCGATTAATATGGTTAGAACAAAAAATATAATTTTTAATCAAAATTCTTAACAGTTTTTAAGAAATGGAATTTAACCAAAATTGGGTATATTTGAATCGAATTTTAAGATTATCAAAAAAAGAAAATCTTACAAAATCAAATTTATTATCAATTTTGATTCACTCATTCGCTCAATAAATTGATATTATCTTAAGCTCCAGATTACTTAGATCTAAGCTCTAGTTTAATTAAAACATCATTCTTTGCCATATTGGCAAATCTTTCTTCTATAACAAAGTCCTCCAGTTTCATAGCCAATTTCACGTTAAATTTTTGTAAAATCAAACAAATAACCATTTTAATATCCATCAAAGCATATCTTTCTGCCGGACATATTCTTGATCCAAAACCAAAAGGACAATAAGTATTTGGTTCGATATTTTTGATTTTATCAGGCGAGAATCGTGTTGGGTCAAATTTTTCTGGTTGTGTGAAAAATTTAGGATCTTCATGATATAAGGGAATTGGATAAAGAATCGTTGTATTAGCTTTTAGTCTAAGATCTTTAGATTCGTCCATTGCTGGAAGGATGGTTTCAGATTTTAATAATCTAGCGACAAAACTTGCTGGAGCATATACTCTTAAAGATTCCTTAACAACTTGAGTCAAATACTCCATATTGGAAAGATCTATTGATGAAAACTTTGATTTATTACTGGTAAACAGGTACACATGTTTAATATAACAAAATTATTCATACCATCAAAAGTAGGTAAACGACCTCCCAAAGTTTTGTCGATTTCTTCTTGAAGTTTTACTTGAACGTCATGATTTTGCGTTATAGCAAAGATAGTATAAGGAATCGCAGTACCAGTTGTATGATATCCGGCCATTGTATAACCGCACATGTAATGTGTAATCTATAATTATTATTTTTTGAAAAAAAAAAAATTAACATTTTGTGGAATTCCAAGATGGAACCGAAAGAAAAACACGAATATTATCACTTACAGCTGCATCAGTAAATGGTTTTCCAGTATGGGGATCGTTTTCTGATACCAAAATATCAAATAAATCTTTCACTTTGTTTTCCCCTTCATTATTTGTTTTTAACTCATTTCTTCTTTGATCAATCAATTTACAAGTCACTGATTTCATATAATTGATAGACTCTTGGAATCTTTCCTCACGTAAAGTATCCAGCTTACCAAATTGCTTATCAAATAAACCACTTAATACATCATCATAAGATTTCTTATAGGTCTTTACATCAAGATTTTCTTCATTTGAGCTAAATTAATTTTTTTTTAAAAAAAAGGATGAATAAAAAATCTTGATTTGTCGAAATTTTTTACAATACATCGTTATACCTGACTATAACGTTAAGGGTAGTTCTTAAAGAGAATTCAAGACATTCTTCTTGCATTTTAATAATAGAATTTTTATCATTCATTATCACCTTTTCCCATCTTTCAATAAATTCGAGAGCAAGATTTCTAAGAGTTGGATACTTTACAACAATAACTAACATATTAAAGATGAATTAATTTAGTCTTTTATTTTAAAAAAAATTTACAATGATGAAAAATCAAAAAGGAATATAAATTACCATCATGTCCTAAACAAGAACCAACCACCTTTCTAAATTTAGCAGCCCTTTTACTATCATGAATTTGTAAATTATCATTTCCAAGGAAAGGTTCCAAGAATTTGAACAATTCAATAGGACGATCACCAACTTGTAGAGTAGCTTTCACGATCATCGGATCGACAGCCGAAATAGTATTAGGATAAGGTAAATCTGATGTGACATTATTACCTTGATTTTTATGAAGTTTACGAAGATATGGAATAAATCCACCACATAAAGACATTTCAGAAAAAATCTCATTTTTCTCATTTTCATTAGGAGAAATTTCTTTATCAACAGTAATAACATTTTCTTTTGGAGTAACATTTAAAAGACGAGGAGAATTTCTATATAAAAAATAAAGGGACGGAATGATTAAAAATAATGATATTACAATCATAAATTGATTGTAATAATCATCATTATAATCTGGTTTGTTATTGGGAATTTCATTATAATTTTGGACACAACTAATCATTATTAATAAAAACATGATGGGTGAAGAGAGAATTTGAAATCGAAAAAATTGATTGAACGGGTTGCATATTTTATCTGTAGTAATACCGTAATTGACTTGACTTGGCTAATACAGTTCATTTTAATGAAACTATAATCAAATAATTGCGTAACTTTCCCAATCCCTTTCATAAATTTCCAAATTTACGACTTTAAATTCCTAATACAGTCAAAATAACGATGTATCGGTGGACCACCAAATGCGAATGCGATAGATCTTTAATGCAGTTATTATACGGGGCATAGTATCCGGGTATCTTATACATGGGGCCATGGAGGGTTCTATGGCCAGTAATATACGAATATTTCAAGAATGCTATTTGTCCCATTTTTACAAAATGACAAAAAATAATAATTAAAGGAATCATGTGTATGTTTTGGAGAAAAATATTTTTACGAAATAATAACGGTATACCCAGAATTACTTTTTAATAAATCAATAACGGTTTAATTCTGCTGTTTACTAAAAACAATCAAAAAAAATCTTTGTCATATGAATTGGGTATTGAATTAAATATTGAATTGACGAATTGAAAATTGACAAATTGTGATAAATCTTGGCAATGCAAAATCGATCGAATCATATTCAAAGCTCCCAATTAATTAGATCTAAGCTCTAGTTTAATTAAAACATCATTCTTTGCCATATTGACAAATCTTTCTTCTATAACAAAGTCCTCCAGTTTCATAGCCAATTTCACGTTAAATTTTTGTAAAATCAAACAAATAACCATTTTAATATCTATCAAAGCATATCTTTCTGCCGGACATATTCTTGATCCAAAACCAAAAGGACAATAAGTATTTGGTTCGATATTTTTGATTTTATCAGGCGAGAATCGTGTTGGATCAAATTTTTCTGGTTGTGTGAAAAATTTAGGATCTTCATGATATAAGGGAATTGGATAAAGAATCGTTGTATTGGCTTTTAGTCTAAGATCTTCAGATTCATCCATTGCTGGAAGGATGGTTTCAGATTTTAATAATCTAGCGACAAAACTTGCTGGAGCATATACTCTTAAAGATTCCTTAACAACTTGAGTCAAATACTCCATATTGGAAAGATCTATTGATGAAAACTTTGATTTACTACTGGTAAACAGGTACACATGTTTAATATAACAAAATTATTCATACCATCAAAAGTAGGTAAACGACCTCCCAAAGTTTTGTCGATTTCTTCTTGGAGTTTTACTTGAACGTCATGATTTTGCGTTATAGCAAAGATAGTATAAGGAATCGCAGTACCAGTTGTATGATATCCGGCCATTGTATAACCGCACATGTAATGTGTAATCTATAATTATTATTTTTTGAAAAAAAAAAAATTTAACATTTTGTGGAATTCCAAGATGGAACCGAAAGAAAAACACGAATATTATCACTTACAGCTGCATCAGTAAATGGTTTTCCAGTATGGGGATCGTTTTCTGATACCAAAATATCAAATAAATCTTTCACTTTGTTTTCCCCTTCATTATTTGTTTTTAACTCATTTCTTCTTTGATCAATCAATTTACAAGTCACTGATTTCATATAATTGATAGACTCTTGGAATCTTTCCTCACGTAAAGTATCCAGCTTACCAAATTGCTTATCAAATAAACCACTTAATACAGCATCATAAGATTTCTTATAGGTCTTTACATCAAGATTTTCTTCATTTGAGCTAAATTAATTTTTTTTTAAAAAAAAGGATGAATAAAAAATCTTGATTTGTCGAAATTTTTTACAATACATCGTTATACCTGACTATAACGTTAAGGGTAGCTCTTAAAGAGAATTCAAGACATTCTTCTTGCATTTTAATAATAGAATTTTTATCATTCATTACCACCTTTTCCCATCTTTCAATAAATTCGAGAGCAAGATTTCTAAGAGTTGGATACTTTGCAACAATAACTAACATATTAAAGATGAAATAATTTAGTCTTTTATTTTAAAAAAAAAAAATTTACAATGATGAAAAATCAAAAAGGAATATAAATTACCATCATGTCCTAAACAAGAACCAACCACCTTTCTAAATTCAACAGCCCTTTTACTATCATGAATTTGTAAATTATCATTTCCAAGGAAAGGTTCCAAGAACTTGAACAATTCAATAGGACGATCACCAACTTGTAGAGTAGCTTTCATGATCATCGGATCGACAACCGAAATAGTATTAGGATAAGGTAAACCTGATGTGACATTATTACCTTGATTTTTATGAAGTTTACGAAGATATGGAATAAATCCACCACATGAAGACATTTCAGAAAAAATCTCATTTTTCTCATTTTCATCAGGAGAAATTTTCTCATCAACAATAATAACATTTGCTTTTGGAGTAACATTTAAAAGACGAGGAGAATTTCTATAGAAAAAATAAAGGGATGGAATGATTAAAAATAATGATACTACAATCATAAATTGATTGTAATAATCATCATTATAATCCGGGTTGTTATCGGGAACTTCATTATAATTTTGGATACAATTAATCATTATTAATAAAAACATGATGGGGTAAAAGAGAGAGAATTTGAAATCGAAAAAAATTGATTAAAGGGTTGCATGAGAATTTTTATTATTGTATGTAGTAATGACGTAATTGACTTGACTTAGTTTGGCTAATACATTTTAACGAAACGGCTATAACCAAAATAATTGCGTAACTTTCCCAATCCAATTTTATACTTGCTATAAATTTCCAAATTTACGAAATTTACGATTTTAAATCTCCTAATACAGTCAAAATAACGATGTGTCGGTGGGATCACCAAATGCGACAGGTCGACAGGTCTTTAATGCAGTTATTATACGGGACATAGTTATCCGGGTATCTTGCAAAACCCGGGAGAACATTACATTTGGTGACACATTACATAGTAAGGTACAAGAATTACAATAGTATTATTATACCCGGGTATTTTACAAATTTTAAAGAAAATTTCCGTATATCGATTATCGAATTTTAAATAAAAATTTTTTCGAGGGTTACTATACATGGGGGGTTCTATGGCCAGTAATATACGATAATTTCAAGAATGTTATTTGTCCCATTTTTAAAAAATGACAAAAAATAATTAAAGGAATTATTTGTATGTTTTGGAGAAAAAAAATATATATATATACAGTATATCTTTACGAAATAATAACGACATACCCAGAATTACTTTTTAATAAATCAATAACGGATTAATTCTGCTGTTTACTAAAAACAAACAAAAAAAACTTTTATCATATGAATTGGGTATTAAATTAAATATTGAATTGACGAATTGAAAATTGACGAATTGTAATAATTGAAATAAATCTTGGCAATGCAAAATTTGATCGAATCATATTCAATATATTCAATATATAATTTTTTTTTTATGCCAGGTCAATTTTTGTCATACTAATTTTTAAATTCATAGATATGATAAATAAGTAAATATCATAATAACTTATTATAAACTAATTAAATAAGAAAAAAGTAAATTGTTATTCTTCTACGGGTTATTAAAGGATTAAAAAGATGCAAATGGGAGGACAATGTTTTCTTTTTTTATATCCTTTGATATTAATTTGTAACATATTATGTACAATATTCTTAAAATTAAAATTTGATCTACAAAAAAATGTAGGGTTCATCGTGAAATTACTTTATTTATTATGAATATTGTTCAAAAAATGGTATAAATATTATGCAGGACTGCAGGAGATATTTTTATCTAAAATCGGATAAATAATGAAAACCCGTACAAAGTTGAAACTTTTTTTTTTTATTTCCTTTTTAAAATAATTTTTAAAGATTTATAAAAAGGATCGTAATTATCGAAAGATGATTTTTTTTTATTTTTCCGGAAATTAAAATGTTTATCGCACAATGAATTTATTTCCGATAATGTATGAATAATAGTAGTTATGTATAGTAACTACAAATCTAATGACAGCATGTATATATTGATCTCGAGTAATCAATTAATTCTACTTAGTAATCATATATCCTATTCTAGCGTTACGTACTATCCTAATAATTCTATCTTAATAATCGTATTCTATTGTATTCTATTCTAATAATCGTATTCTATCCTAATAATCAAATCGTATTTTATCCTCACATTTCATATTCTATCTTGGCATTCCACAATAATCATAATCGGATTCTATCCTCATAATAATCATATTCTATAATCACATTTTATCTTGGCATTCCACAATAATCATATTCTATCCTGGCATTCTACAATAATCATATTCTATCCTGGTATTCTACAATAATCATATTCTATCCTGATAATCATATTATCCTCATAATAATCATATTCCATCTATTCTATCCTAGCATTCCATCTCGGCGTCTCCTCAATCTACTTTTCCTACAATATATATTTCACAATAATTCTTAATAATATTCCAAAAAAATTCTTTCCATTCTTTTCCTAGAATAACCTAAAAATGGTTGCTAAAAAATTGAAAATAATTTTAATGATAAATTATCTAATTTTCTTTCGTCTTGTTTTTGGAGTTTTTGGATTTAATGGATGGTACTTGCCAAGTTTTTTGAAATTTAATGAGGATTCAACATTTCTTTTACCAATGGATGATGTGAATAATGATGATTCATTAGGTTAGGTATCATGTTACAAAAATTTAGGTAAAAACATTAATTTACATTATTTTAACTTATTATAGGAAATTTGAGTTTTTTGAAATTTTTTGAAATATCAAACGAAGAAAGAATGATTATTGAACATGGTCAAGGTAAAAAAATTTTTTTCTTAAAATGATACAAAATGATATAAATTGCAAAAAATTAATAGTTGTCTGTCGTTCTCTGTCGTTGTTTGTCGTTGTTTGTCGTTGTCGTAAAAACAAAAAAGCATCGTTAACGATATTAGAAAAAAAACATGATTGTTTCAAAGAAGCCACAACAACATTAAAAAATGGTTGTAAAAATGTAAATTTATCTAATAATGATAAGATACAATGTAAGTTTAATCAAGGACTCTTTTTTTTTTACTTAATATTGTAATTTCTTTTAATAAATTTATTAAATTTATTATAAAATTTCTTTGAAAAAAAGATGCGATTCGTTTAGCTAAATGCGAACTTGCTACTGCTAACCTTGCCTTTCCTATGGAATGTGATGATATTGATCATGATGTTGGAAAATGTATCGAGTATGTGAATAATTAGGATTGATCATACTGACGGGAGATATTAACGAAAAGTTGATCAAGTGACTAACAATACTAACAAATTTTTTTTTTATAGATCTATTTCGAGAATTCCTCAATTTTGGACCACATATTCTGGATATTTCCGTGAAGTTTGTACGTATAATTAATTAAATCAATAAAATAAATAAATAAATACATAACAAATAAACAATTAACAAACATTTAAAACATTTCTTCTTTTTGTAAATGTAGCTCAAATGTGTTTTGCCATGAGATATTCTCTTGAACGAGGTAAGATATGTTTCCTAAATCCTAAACTCGACGTTTCATAAATTCCAAAGATGACATCTCTATAATTCTAATTTCTAATCATTCTAATAATTCTAATAATTCTAATCATTCTAATATATTTCCCATCACCACAAGATTTATTGGAAGAATATAATAGAAACGTCACATTTAAATATCATCATATATTAAAACATTTACATGAAATTATGATGACTTTGCGTAAAGAGGAAGTGAACCGATTATCTCAAATTAAGAAATTTCTAACAAATATGGCAAAAGATGTAAATGAGCTTGAGGTAAGATACAAGAAAATATTCGGATTCAAAGATTTGATCCTATAAGTGAGCGCCAATACCATATCAGATATACTTATCATACGTGATACACCCATATACGTGTATCGCCCATGCCCCATGGGTACCCATACTATATGAATTTCGTCTAAAAAATGATCGTCATGAGGTCCCACAAGTGTTGTGTTGTGGTGTTGTGTGAGCGATGTCCTCCCATACGGCCATATCAACCTATGTACTACCATATGCGTGATATTCATATACTACCTATACAGGCTATACTTTGTCTTTAACATACCCTTGTCTTTAACGACTTTTCGACTAAAAAATGATCGTCATAGCAAAAATGTGAATTTTAACCTATATTATACTTTTTAACCATATATATACTTTTTTTTAATTATAGGAAACGACTTCGTTTAATATGGGATCATTAAAAGGAATTTTATCGGATTTTCAAATAATTACTCAAAGTGCTTTAAGTCAAATAATTCATCTTAACGAGGTAATAGTCTTTAACACGATTTAATGCAGTTATATATATACAGTATATATCACGTGAAATATTTCATTAATTTTTAGGAACTTGGTAAATTTGTACCTAATGCAAGGATAATTCTTGATGAAATTAATAATGCAAATGAACAACAATTAAGTACTATTAAAGAATTAACGGTAGATCATTTTTTTTAATATTATGATAAATACGTTTTATTTTTTTATTAAAATATTACTATATTCATATAAAAAAAGGTGACATCAAAAGATATAATTCAAGTAAACTTTGAAAAATTGGGACAGATTTATCAGGCAAGCAAAATTAAATAATTTTTACAAAATTTTTTTTAGCATAATTCAAAGAGAATGGTCAACAAGAGTAAGTAAAAAAATTAGCACCTACAAAAGATTGACGCAGTGGCAAGAGATATACTATTATCACAAGAGCAAGTATATGATAATATGGAAGATGTTAAGGTATATACTATATACTATACATACGTACATATAAAACTAATTTCACAGAATTTTCTCGCATTTCTCTCATATTGTCACATTTTTTTATATTATCTCATTTCTCTCGTATTCTTTTATATTCTATCATATTCTTTTTATATTCTTTCACATTCTCGCACCTTTCCCTTTAGAACAAACATGACGAATTATTAAACCAATTACAAGAAGCGAAAGAAAATTTACAAAATTTATTAGATATTTCACAAAACGAAATTCAAGAATTAACGAAATCATTAAGCGATGCAAAAAAAATTCATCAAGATTTTATGAAATTTTTGAAACCATTAAAAGTTTCAATTGATTTCATTAATTGGATTTATGGTAAATACTAATTAATAAGTTATGATATAAAGAGGTTTTAATATTTAATAGCTTTTTTTTTTTTTGGTCCAACTTTTGGTTTAAACTTTTGGTTCGACTTTTTGGTCTTTTAGACGGAAAACCTTTTACAAATAATGTAATTTATGTGATTCCGTTATTTACTCTTATATTTTGGATATTATTTGGTAAAATGGTGGCAATTTCATGTATGTAATTAACTAGTATAACCTAAAAAATATGACTAATATATGACTAATACATGATTAATATATACCCAATTTTTTAACATCCACAGTAACGATGCAATTATTATATCGTTACATTAATCAATATGAAACATTCGATGAACAATTCATTCAGTCTTTCGTTTTGGTGGTAAATATTACAAATATGCTTTCTTACTTTCTTACTTCCTTACTTTCTTACTTCCTTTACTTCCTTGCTTTCTTGTATTTTTTTAAAAAAAAACAAAAAAAGTAAAAAATTAATTTTTTATGATCTTTGCACTTTTGAAGATGACGGGAGGAATATTATCAAGAGTATTTTCCAATGGATTTGAAAATCAAATGATAACCAAAATATTAAACATAATTCGTAGACGTTACTAAAAAAATTTAAGGTTACCTTTTTACCACAAATAAAATGACGCAAATCAATTGTTTACTAATTAGGATGGAAATATACATATCAGGTTATAATCGCATATGACAACAAGATGATATACGAGAAAAACATGCAAAACTTTTTTTTATTGAAAGAATTTATTTTCCATGACTCGAATAATACGATTATTTATATCTTTTTTTTTATTTTTATTATATAAAAAAAAACGTGAGAATTAAATAAATTAGTATGAGTTCATAGAAAAATTACTTTATTAAGAAAATTTTAATGCAAGGGAAATTTTTAAGGAGATTTAAAATAACCGAAAAAAAACCTTTTTTTTCTATGAATTTAACCATAAAAAAAAAAAATATTTTTTGATTTAAGCCCCAATAATTTATACTATTTAGAGTAATCAATGGTTTTTTTATTTGTACTTTTTTGTGTGTAAGTTTCTTTTACATAACAATCATTAATTTTACCTTTTATTATTTATCTTATTATCTCGCGAAATCAAAGACCGAAACTTAATTATTTATAATATAATATTTAGTTTAGATCAAGTTGGATAATCAAATATTACAAATATTACAAATATTTAAATATTGCCGAATATAAACGATTTAACCCAAGATCTTGTAAAAAAAAAAAATCGATTAAACAGATTTCCCGATTTTATCTATTTTATCGTAGACATGTGAACTATTATTTAATGTTCATTTTTCACGAGATAATTATTTTTTTTTCTATTGTTTTAAGATTTTTTTTTTAAAAGTAATAAATAAATAAATAAAATAAAAAAAATATAAATAAATAAATAAAAAAATACATAAATAAATAAATTAAGTTTTTAAATTATCTAATCAAAAAAAAATTTTAAAAACAATACCTTTTTATAGAATCTCTTTCTTATCTCTTCCTTATCTCTTTTCTTGGATAAATTAAGAAAGTGATATTTTCGAATTTTTTTTTTTATTATATTATATTAAAAAATCATTATATTAAACAAGTTTTTATTGTTATTCTTACTATGATTTATGCGAGTTATCAAAACTTGATTTCATTATTTTTATTTCATGTTACCAATCTTGAAAATATTACCAATCTTGAAAAATATTACCTATCTTGAAAAATATTACCAATCTTGAAAAGTATTACCAATCTTGAAAAGGGTATTACCAATCTTTGAAAAGTCAAATACAATATTGTATTTACTTTTTTTGTTTAATTAAAAAAGTTTATTTAAAGTTTTTTTTTTTTTTTTTGTAACCTTGCTTTATTTGTTATCTTGCTTTTTTGATTCTTTTTTTGATAAATTTTTTTTTTTTTTTTGCGGGGAAATGAACCGAATATGGTAGTATTATAATAAAGTATTTTTCTTTGTTGAAAAAAAAAAAATTTTTTTTTAAAAAGAAAAATTTTCTAGGAAAAAGTTTATCGATGATTAAACTTCCAAAAATAGTAATCATGAATGTTTTTAAGATCTTTTATGTAAACAAACCTTAAAAAAAAAACGACAAAAAAAAATAAAAATGTAAAATATAATATAATAAACAAAATAAAAAAGAAAAAGTTTAAAAAAATAAAAAAGTTTAAAAAAATGAACTTACCCAAAAAATTAAAATTATTCATACCAAAAAGATTATTCATTATTTCGTTTCTTAAAATATTGCTTTACAATGTTATTTTCAGGTTTTACAGGTTTTTTGAGATCTTCTCATAAAAAAAAAATTAAAATCAGGTGTAAATAACACATGGAAAATTTTTTAACTCGTGAAAAAGGAAAAAGTTAAAAATGATTCGATTATGACGTTTCACATTCTTCGAGATTTTTTTTTTTTTGAGAAGCAATTCATTATTAATATACATACATATACATATTTATTTATTTCACTGAGTAAATGATATTTTTGATGCGATCGATCGATAGATAAAAAAAAAAAGAAGATTATTAGAGTTTTTTTTAGAGTTTTTTTAGAGTTTTTTAGAGTTTTTTTAGTCAAGTATTTAACGCATATAACGCATGGGCATTAAAATTTTTTAAGGTTTTTTTTTATAATGTGTATTTATAAAAAAAAAAAATTTTAAAAATTTCAAATTTTTTTATTTACATTTTCTCGAAAAACTTTTTCTCTTTTGTTTAACCTTTTTAAAGATTTCATCTCACATCTGATCATTGATTGACAGATACAAGATAACCTTGTTCGTAAAATCCCCGTCAAATAAAACGAAATACTAAATCAATACTTGGCTTATGCGTGGCGGATAAAAGCTAATATAAATTAAAATGGAACAATGAAACTATATAAAGTATGATAATAATAATGGTTTATATATAAATATATATATATGGATTTTACAACCGACCAAATATATCAATTAGCAAGTATATCTTTACCATAAAAAAAGAATCTTTTAAAAATCGTATTACCTATTTATAATATAAAAAAAAAACCATGTATATAATTAATCGGAAATTCCGCGTATTCATACTAATTTCTTTCAGCCAGGTCAGCTGAGTTCAATTATTATGAAAGTTTACGTTTTTGATTATATTTCATACCATTTTTAAGATCACAATTAAAAAAAAATTTTTTGATGGCGGGGAACATTAGTTAAAATGTGGCTGATAATAAAGCGATTATATATATATATATTTCAGATATATATAGTGGTTTGTGGTTTGTTGTGGATTGAAAGGGAAAAAATAAGGTAGGTAGATTAGGCGGTTACACGCCAAAATTTATCGGGCGATCATACGTTTTGTGCGACCAGAAAAAAACCGCAAATCAATTCATAGAAAAACAACGTAAAAAGAGGGTTGAGAGAAATCAAACCAATTGTAGTTGGTCAATCCAAAAAAAGATTTAGTATAGAAATTCCAAAAATTTAAAGAAAGAAAGGAGGAAAGGAGAAAAGAAAAGGAGAAAAATTAAAAATTACTGATAGGAGATAGGAGATAGGAGTATTATATATAAATAATCATATAAAGTTCATTTTTTATCATTTTTATCATATAAAACATATAAAGTTATAAAGAAAATTTTTTTATTATAAAGTAATTTTTTTATTATAAAATAAATTTTTTTTTAGAGAAATTTGAAATATTTTCTTTCTTTTTTTTTTTTTTTTTTTTTTTTACTATGATATACCATTTTTATATATATTTTTTTAAATCATGCATTTCTATGAATTTATATGAAATTATAGAAAAATAAAAAGAAAAAAAATAAAAAGAAAATAAAAAAAAAAAAACAAATTATGCAAAAAAAAAAAAACATTTTCTTTCTATATTCCACTATGAAAATTTTACAGATATTTATAGACTCTTGTTTGGATTTTCAATTTCTGTTTCGATTTTTTTTGCGATTCAAGATTTTATAATTTTTTCTCTTTTTTTTTTTTTTACTATTCTTATCAATTATTATCTTTTTAAACTTTATGTTTTCTTTTCTTTTTTTTTTTAAAAAAAAAAAAAAATTACTTAGCGATCTTACTACGCCGAATAAAAATTTTTAAACGTTATTCACGTGAAATGCTAATACGATTTTAGCCAAACGATGAGAAATTTACTTTTAACCCCAGATTTTTAATTTACCAGAAACTGCATAAAAGATTAAAACATTAAAACTACTGCGCCAAAAGATATATTCTCAGGAACACTAAAATGATGATTTAAACAAAGAGTAACAAGAGTGAACATGATAATCACGTGATCTGTAATACACTATAAAGAAACCTTTTTTGTCAATTTCACATACTATCCATATATATTTATTTTTATGCAGTGAGAAAGAAAACATCTCGCATACTCACACATAAAATAATAATTTCCCTATGAATAATACTTGTAAAGGAATTTGACTATGATTTATTTCATCTTCCTAAATAACCCAAATAACACCCTTTTTACAGGTATCATTGACCTATACCCATACTATAATTGTTTAATTTCATACTGAGGTACTCTGAGTATCTGACGTATTATTATTATGACATAAAAAGCATTTATAAATACGTAATATCAATCTTTTGTAATCAGTTTTTATTTAAAACTTTATCATGAAGTAGTACATTTTGGGCGTCAAAAAAAACAAGGGAACTTTTTTTTTTAACTATCAAATTTACAAATAAATTAATTTTCATTGAAAAAATAAATAATAAAACGGAAAATACTAATTAACATACCGTAAAAAATTTTTGTGGCTTGTTAAAGCCATTAGATTATCCTCCAACATTTTTATCTTTTTTATCAATGAAATATCAAAAATTATTCTAACCGATATCAGGAAAGTTTATTAAATAGGTATTCGAAAATAAACAAAAAATAAACCTTAAATCGGATAAGCATACTTTTTTTAGGTGATATTAGATTATGAGATATTTAAAATATAAGATGTGAGATAAAAAAATATGATAAATATTTATATTTATATATTTATAACAGATAATATATATATATATTTATATTTATTGATTAGATAAAATATGATGATTTACATTATTATGATATATATAAAGTATATTTAACGCAGTATATGATATATATAAACATAGTATTTAGAATAGTATTAATATAGTATTTAATATAGTATTTGATTTATATGCAGTACTTGCAACAGCACATTTGTTTATCACATCATATCGATGATCTGATGATATACTGCACAATACCCTGGCTGGTAATACAAGTTTGTTACGTACAAACGCCATAAAACCTAACATACAGATGTCACAACAGATTAATCAAATATATCAGTTAGGTTAAAAGATTATTTAAATGATAATGTAAAATAGGTACCAAAAGAACTTATTCGGTTTCGTTTAATAAAAAATTTTTATTTTTTTTTTTTCTCAATTGTGTAATTTAGACACAAATTACAAATAAGAACAAGATAATAAATAAACATTTAAATCAAGTTAAACCGATGAAAATGTTGATCCCTCATCTTATATTATACAATGACTTTTTTATTTGTTGTCTTGTACTTTTTTATACAATTTTTTTACTTTTTAACTTGTGTTTATAAACTAATTATATATCAAATTTTGATATTTTTGGGAGAGATCCCAAAAAAAAAAAATTTTTCTTTTTTTTTCTTGATTGTTGAGTTCAGTACTCTGGATGATCTCTTATTTTTACGGTTTAGTTACTGGAACATCCAAGAAGAATAGAAATTGTAATCTTTTTAAATATTTTTGAGATTTAAATGTTTTTACTATGAAATAAACATAAAAGATAATTTTAATGTGATTAATTTTTTTGACGCGCTCGTAAAAAAAAAAAAAAATTAAAAATAAATTTATTTTTGAATGTTTTTGGTAATTAAAATAAATTATACCGAATTACAATATATAACAGTTACATATTATTTAAGAATATGGTAGTTATATACCTTAAAATATATACCATATATACCATACATACCATACATACCGATAAAATATATACCGTAAATACAATGTATGTGCCGTAACTTGAATTATATAATATATATATACCGGAATTATTATTATTATATTATATATATATATATATATATATTATCTAAAAATATATTACTATAATTTCACACGAATTCATATTATAATGCATAATAATCACCTTACGATTTACTATTTATATTATCCCACCTCGTGCTGCTCCGATACTCCGAGAAAGAATATTCTTATTAATATCTATTATACGGTTATACGGAGTAAAAAATTTTTTTTTTAAATAGGAGTAAAAAAAAAATATTTGAATAAGTTGAATAATAGTTAAGAAAAGGTTTAGTAATATTAATTTTTTATTTATGTTATTAGCATTATTAGCTCGGAAAGAAAATCATATCAAAATTCAGAAAAAAAACACATGCCGCATTATACATTTACATTTTTATATATAATAACAATATTGTAATTTTATGATTTACCAAATTTACAAATAACTCCATTTTTACATAAGAAATACATTATATAAATTAGGTTTAGCCACTTTTCTGGTGATAAAATCATTTTGTTGCCTTTTTTTTCTATTTATATCTTTAGTTTAATTAGTGTGTAATTACAATAATTACACAATCTATAAATAGAATTTTTAGGAAAATTGTTTGTAAAAATTTTTTTTTTTTTATTGTTGCTATTAATTGTTAGTTTAAAATTTTTAATATGTTGTTTTTTTTTATATATGTTAATACTATTTACCAATCAAAAAATGTTTACTCTGGAAAAAAAAATCTTATAAATTTGCAGTCAGAGGAAATTGTTTTTTTTTTTTCATCTTTACATCCGAAAAATAAATAATTATTACCAAAAGGAATAATTTTTTTTTAAAAAAAATAAATAGTTACCTTGAACCGTTTTTTTTCGTGTTTAACAAATTATATATTTTTTTTTTTACGAATAAAAAAGTAAAAAAAAAATAAAATAAAATAAAATTTAAATTTTTTTTTAAAAAAAAAAACTTTTTTTTCCAAACCTCTTTCCAAAACTTTTCCAAAAAACTTTTTTCTTTTAAAGATGACCAAGAAAACCTCAAAGAGATCCTCAGATACTAAAATTCGTAATATGAGACAAGGACAAGTAAAGATCAAGCTTGACCTAAAAAAGCCTTCCCCATCTTCCCCACCTTTACCTCTTCCTTTCCCCCCTACTCAAAGGGTTGAACAAATTGTCGCAAAACTTGTCGCAAAACCAAGATTGGCCAGATTTCCAAACGCTTTTATTATGTATCGTAATGAATATGTTCAATATTTGAAATCACAAGGTTATCATATTTCTATGACCGAATTAAGTCCAATGATTTCAACATCTTGGAAAAAAGAGAGTGAATTTGTTAAAGAAGCTTACACTAAACTTTCAAGCGAAGCAGAGAAAATGTATGTTCGTGATACTGGAAGTACGCAACAACAAATCAATTATAAATATTTACCAACTCGACCTACTTTATCATCAAAAAGTGAATCCAATGGAAATGGTCCTAAATTAGACGATCTTTCTGGTCAATCTAACCAATCTAACCAATCTCATCAATTCCAGAATCCTGATGATTTTTATAATATTAATAATATATATGACCGATTATTTCAATATTCAATCCCATCAAATGGATTTCAAAGAAATTATTCTAATAAAGAACCTGAACAAATTCCTTCTTTCTCTATTGGTACCTCAGGTTTAGAAAAATATTCTCTTGATAATGTAACTCTTCCTCAACATGGTTCAATTCATTCAATTCCGCAGCAAGATTGTTTCCCGGATAACATTTTTCAATGTCAATGGTCTCCTAATATTTCCTCATCTATTCAACATAATAATCCTTCAGTATCTTTTGGTCCTTCATACTCTCCTACTAGTCCTACTTTTGATGATTTGATTAATTCACCAATTATGGGATTTTCTTCATTAGAAGCTCAAATGTTAGAATCCATGTCCCCTTCTTCAAATTCTTCAATTGATGATATTTCTTCTTCAATTGATGATATTTCTTTATTATTCTCACCAGAAATTGATGATGGTGGATTTTATGAAAAATCCGATTTTTCAACCCCTAATTTTACAGATTCTATAACCTGTCAATCCCCACTATCATCACCTTCTGGATTATATTTATATTCTGGACAATCATATCCTTCTTTCCAAAGTTAAATTTTTTTAAGTTTTTTCGCAATTTTGAATTTTCGAATTTTCGTAGTAGTAGACTTTTTAATCTCTCAGGGGAAAAATTTATTACATTTTCGCAAAAAAAAAAACTATCTTTTTTTTGTTTTTTGAAAAGAAACGATGATTTCTTTTTCAATGAACTATAAGGAAATATAAATCTCGTAAACTTTTATATATATTATTAATTTTTTTTTTTTTTACTCGCGATTTATATAGAATATCCTAATTTCTTTGTCTTTAATATTTTGATAAATATCAAGTATGAATTGTCACAAACATTTTACACGATTTTACACGATTTAACACGATTTAACACGAAGTTTTACATTTACACGAGTTTTACAACATGAAAACCAAACTTTTATATATCGATTCCTTTTTTTTTTTATAAAAAAAAAAAAAAGAAAAAAAAAAAAAAAAAAAAAAAAAAAAAAAAAAAAAAAAAAAAAAAAAAGCGATAAAAACTATAAAACAACCAAACAACTTTTTAAGGATTTACAAATTATGTTTTTTTTTTATTTCTTTAGTTATTAGAAAAAAAAATAATTTTTTTTTTTTATATTTCTTTCTTTTCTTTTTTTATATATATGTAAAATAGTATCCAAAAAAAAAAAAAATAAGGACAAGAGAGGTATAATATATATATATATAACTTTTTTCCGAATCTTTTTATCCTATTTTTTTTTCTTTTCTTTTCTTTTCTTTCTTTTCTTTCTTTGTATAAATTTATCATAATTCAATTTTTTCTTTTTCCTTCTACTTTTTTTTTTTTAGTATATATATATATTATTATTTTGTTTCATTGTTTGTTGCTTTTTTTTTCCCTGTATAACTTTTCTTCTTTTTTTTAATGTAAATAAAAAAATCAAAAAGAGTAACAAAATCTCTCGTAGATAAGATTTAAAAAAAAAAATTTTCACGTTCACGTTTGAATTCTTGATTTAAACTTTTGCATATTTTCCACTTAAAAATTTTCTCCACTTAAAAATTTTCTCCATTTAAAAACCACTTTTCCTTATTATATTCTATTAAAAACCATAAAAAAAGATTTCAAATGAACTTCCTAAGAAAAATTTTGTATGAGAAATATTAATTAATAGCCAAGATACCTAAAAAAGAATATCAATTAATAAGTGAAATGATAAAATTGACATCTGTTTCTTTTATTTTGCATATGACTAAAGAAAAGAATACATACGAAAACGCCCAAAATTTCGCCAATCTTGCCAATATTCCTTATTATATAATGTACGTTTTTAAAAGTCGATTATTCGAAGCAATTGAAAGAAATAAGAAATATATATAAAAAAAATAATGACATTATAATAGAAATATGACAGAAACATGGTAGAAACGTGATAGAAACATGTGAGAGAAATGTTAAAGAATTGTAAAAAGAATTGTAAAAGAATTGTAAAAGAATTGTGAAGAATTGTGAAATATGGATAAGGGGATAATTATCAAAATTATCAATCCATCAATTTTTATCAATCAATCAGCTATTTTTACGAATGGTACTCTAAAGTCACAATTCACAAAAAAAAAAATTACAATGAATTATAACAATTAATATACAATACATACATTCCTGTCACTTTAAATATATTTAAACATATTAAACATAATTAAACATATTAAAACATACCACTCATTTTAAACCTCCATATCCATATGTTAATTTTATTAAAACACGTTAATGACTTTACTGAATTTCACGTTATTTTTAACCGCAATTTAACCTAAATCATTGTATGTGCATCTTCTTTTTTAAGACAGTAGGAAAACCAAAACTGCCCAACTGCCCCATACAAAATAAGTTATTACACATGCATATATATAATTACATCACCCTAATAATAATCCCTTGTAAATGAGCTCTGACTCTGGAAGGGTCTATAGACTAACTACATCACTACAATATCTATAATATACCTATTTTGCGGGATTTTACGTTTATGGAGTTTTTTTTATGCTGGATTCTGCTACTTTCTTTAATAGTAGAAGATTCCTTTAGAGAAAAAAAATAAAACTCTTTTGTTTTTACCTAAAATGAAAAATAAATTTAAATTTAGGTTTTCTCTTTTTAAACAAAAGGCTGGGGTTACATATCAGTACGCTGTTGTATTACCTTCAAGAATACATGAATCAATTGAATCACCATCACCTGAACAACATTTTGCATGAAATTTTTTTCTCAAAGGGTAAGTTATAATTGGATATTGTTTATGGAAAAGAGTAAGTTCCGATTAATTGTGCTGATGTGATGATAATCTTACATAAATGAAAAATGACCATTTTTTGACATATTTACAATATTTACAATATTTACATGGTTCCGGGTAAATTTTGTTATAATAGAAAATTCTGGATTTTTTAAAGTCCAGAAATAATGTTTTGTGTCTGTATAATGTATATAATATATTAAAAAAAAAATAAAATTAAAAAAATTTATGAAAAAAATAAAAAATAAAATTAAAAAAAAAATAAAAAAAGAAAAAAAATAAAGAGGTAAAATAAAATATTTACTTGTTGTTGTAAATAATATTAAATTAATTTAATGAAAAAAAAAAGACTCAGGTGAACAAAATATTTGAATTATTTTTAGATCAAAGTTTTGCATTTATTATTATTGTTTTATAAAAAAAATTGTTTCTTTTTAAAAAAAAATTATTATTTACAAATTATTTACAAATTAAAACGGTTTATTTTAAGTAATTGACCATGTTATTATATCTTTTTAGGTACAACCAAAAATAATATGAATGAGAGTAAAAAATGAGTAAAAATGAATAGAATGGAGTACTGTACGTACATTTTACTATTACAAACTTATAAAAGTATAAAAGTACGTACCTTGTATCTATCGTATGCTAACGCCGTAATGGACGGATATGTCAACTCCGTTTTTGATATGATATACATTTATGATGGTATAAATTTCTTAATATAATTATTTTAATTAAAAATTTTGACGATTTTAAAAAAATTGCTTTATTACAAACAATTAATTTTTACAAAAAGAGTTGGGTTTGTTGGTTTTTTCTTTTTTTTTGTTTCAATTATTTCAATTATTTCAATTATTTCATTCATTTTCATTTATGCGATATTTTATTTCATTTATGCGATATTATTATTGCGATATAAAAAAAAGATTTACATTTCTTTTTCTTTTTATGGTAATTAAAATTTGCATTGCCACAAATTTTGTTATTCAGCTTTTTTCGTTAAACCCAAAAAAAAAATTCATGTGATGATGTGAAATATAAGTTGTCGTGAGAAGTTTTTGATTAATTTAATACTTATTGAAAAAAATTTCAATTTCTTTTTGTGGTGTGATCTTTTTTTTTTTTCTGTGATCTCGAATTAATAGAATCTCGAACAAACATTGTTTGATTTATTTATAGAAATTATTTATCATTCAAAGAATTTTATTTTTAAAAAAAAAATTATATATATAATTAATTTTTCTAAAATATATGATTTTTTCTAAAACTTTTTTTTTTTTTTTTCGAAAAAAAGAAATTTTTTTTTTTTAATGTCATGTCTATAAAAAAAAAAATTAAACAACATATTGTATTATAAGGGCGTATTATAAAGTAAATTTTAAATTATTAAGTTTAAAAAGATTTTTTTTGAAAAATGATTAAAGAAAAAAAAAGATAAAAAATTTTTATATATATTAACAGTTAAATATTATATTAAATTAATTAATTTTTTAAATATTTGACGATCTTTGGCGCCAAAGTTTTTTAGGGATTGTAGTAAAATTTTTTTATTTACTCTTTGTATATTTAAATTGTAACGTATAATTGTAACGTATATTTGTAACGTATATATTTGTAACGTATATTTGTAACAAAAAGTACTATTAATAGATGTCAACAAATTGTAAACTAAAATATTTTTATTAAAAATAACTTTTTCTTTTTACAATTAAAAAAAATTCCATTTTCTTACTTTCTTTTTTTTTTTTTAAAAAAAAAAAACTTGTTTCCATGTTTGTTTTTTAAAAAAATTTTTTTTACTCTTTGTAAACTTTGTAAGAGGTTCGTGAGAGGTTTGTGAAATGTTTTAATGAAGAGTGTCTTCGAACAATTCATAAACCATTAATTATGTTCTCAAAGTTACCTAGAATTTTTTTTTTTTTTTGACGAAAAACTCAAATTCTTTTTAACATATACATAACACCGAATTATTATTTTTTTTTTCTCTCCTTAAAAATTATTTAATTTGATGTAATAAATAATTCGGTTTTGTGGTAAATTTGCGTACGGTATTGCGATTGTACAATAACATAATAAAAATGGTCTAGATTATTTTAAATGTGTATAAAAAGGACAGATTAAAAACAATGTCTTCCTTTCTTTTAGATCAATTAAAAGAAAAAAGGAAAAGTGAAAAATAATAATAATGTGATAAGAGAATAATAGGGTTATAGGGATAATAGTGTGATAATAAATAAATTATAATTTAAAAAAAATCTTGTATTTTAATGGCAACAAAAAGTCATAAGAAAATGCGCGCATTTAATCGCATTTTATGACATTATGACATTATGACGATATAACGCTTTAACAAACCAAAAAATAAAAAAATAATCTAATTTAAGTTATGATTGGATTTTCTTTTTGAAATTGAAAAAAAAATTTTTTTAACGAAAAAAAAAATACTTTTTATGGAAATAATTGTTATTACTTGAAAGGAACTCATGACAAAAAAAAAGTTCAAAATACCTCCTTTTCCATATTTGTAATAAAAAAAAAATTCTTAAATTTATTT
Organism: Rhizophagus irregularis; assembly: GCF_026210795.1. Lineage (NCBI taxonomy): Eukaryota > Fungi > Glomeromycota > Glomeromycetes > Glomerales > Glomeraceae > Rhizophagus > Rhizophagus irregularis. Next base: position 3,169,962 of record NC_089456.1, read on the forward strand.
TTTTTTAAACTTTTTATGTGAAAAAACCCCCGCCAAGAAAAAAAAAAAACGAACCCCTCATAAGTTATAACTTATTATGGAAATAATGCAATATTATGAAATATTTTGATTTACTCTTTTGTTATGCTTTTCCTTTTTTTAATCTACTCTATTTATTTGTCAGGTTAGAAAAATAATCAAAGAGCCAAGGAGCCAAGAAATATTGGATTCTGATTCTTTGTTTAGGGATTTTTTTTTTTTCCTTTGTTTTAGGAGAGATAAAATTCAGGATAAAATTTTTTTTTTCGAAAAGTCCACGGATAAATGATATGGATGAATGATTACGATAGGATTTATTATTAGGATAATTATAGGATAAATTACTTTACTATTGCTTCTACTATAACAGATAATTTATTCGGACTACAAAAAAAAAAAATAAGTATAAAAGTATATTAATTGTTATTTTTTTCATATAAACATACAAATTAAACGTTTACATCATGTTTGTGCAACAGAAAATTCCATCAAATCTATTTTTAAATCATATATCAATATGTTTAACGGTAAAACTGATAACATTTAGCGAATATACGGTATAACGCATAAAAGTACAATATAACAAATATAACAATAATATTTAACAGTGATATATAACATTATATAACAACATTATACAACATTATACAACAGTTTATATAACAGCATATATAAACATTTTATAACAATAATCTAACGTACATAAAATAATCCCTCTCTTTATTTTTTTAAAGTGTATACACATTATACACATTATACATTATATTCACATTATACATTTATATTTGTAATACGGAACTTTCGTTCGAAGAATAATAGACCAAAAAATTTTCACATAATTTATTAATGTAGTCTGGTTTATAAATTATTGAAACAATGAATTTTATTCGGATAATTCCAAAATAAATCCACCTTTTGTTGTGATAAAATTTTTGTTGTAACCTTATTTGGTAATTTCTATTTTTAGATCTCTGTAAAACAAATAGATGTTATTTTTAAATTCAAAAAAAATAAAATTTTTTTTGGCATGACTTTTTTTTTTCTTTTTCTGAATCTTTTTGAAATTGCATGTTAAAAAAATATCCTTTCTCTAAAGAAATGTTACAGTAAAAGTAAATATTTATAAATTGCAACATACAGTAGCTTCGTCAGATTTGCCGGTAAAGAAAATATTTTTATTTTAAGTCACATCGAGATTTCTCTCTTATCCCATATATTTTTTTTATTTAAAAAAAAAATCAGATCGTAATTGAGAAGTTAGAAATTTGAGATTGTGATAAGTCATGTGACGCGTTATCATCGCGATATATATATATAGTAAAGTCGACCCTCAGACATCATAATCATTGGTAACAATTACGAAATCACGTAAAGTAAAAACAAATAAAAAAAAAAAAGTTTTTTCTTGAAAGAAAACTTTATTTTTTTTAAAAAAAAATATCTATAATTAAAAAATTTTTCAATCATTTTAAAAATAAATTGGAGAACAAAAACTAAAAATCTATTTCAAGGTTGAAATCTAGGCCAATTAATAATCAAAAATCCGTAAACCATAAACAAGATTTTTTTTTTTTCGTTCTAATTCACGTGAAAGTCTTTTTTCTTAAAAAGAACAATTTTAAACTTTTTTTTTTTTGATGATGATGATAGTGACGGAACAATCCGAAAATATTGATGAATTGATGGTGTAACATCTTGGCGATAATTACTTTGCGTTATGTTTAAATATGTTTAATGCGATCAAATAGATATTATTCTAAACATATTTAAACATATTTAAACATATTTAAGGATATTATTACCAAGCGAAGTCATTTTACGTGATATCGTGATGTCGTGATGTCGTGATATATTTTAATTATATTGATCTTAATTTTATATTTTATATTGATATTTATATTAATCCTTAACAAGTAGTATCTCTTTTTTTATTGTTAACCAATTTTGATACAAGTCAGGGTACTAATACTTGGGGCTCCCCAAAATATTTTAAGACTGAATATTAATTAGTAAATTTTAAATCATATCTATAACAAGAAGTCCCCAAAGTTCCCAAGATCAAAAGATTATGCCGATTGACGCAAAATATTTAACACATATATTAAAATATCAAATAAATGCAGTTAATATTTAACATTTCTTTTCAATATGTATTTGAATGTATTTGGATGTATTGTAATGTATTCTCATGTATTCTGATGTATTCTGTGTATCCTGATGTATTCTGATGTGCTCTGATGTGTTTTAAAAATATGCTTTGACCAAGTTAACATTTTTTTTTTTGAATCACATGATTATTAATTAAACATTTTAAAAGTACTTCTTATTATGTATAACGTGCTTGTGAAGTGAAACATTTAAATGTTTTTAAAATATTTTGTAATAAAACGTAATAATTACCCTAATAACGTTAAAAAAAAAGAAAAAAAGAAAAAGAAAAATACATTTTAAAAGAATGTTTATCAATTATTGCATTATTAGCGAACAGCCCATTACGATTATTACAATGATTGTTACACTGTGATTAAAGAATATTTTTTTGGTTAAATATTAGTTTTAATAGTTAGTTCTCGTACCGAATTTGGTTTTTAAATTATCATTTACAGATTACAAATCATATCCGTTATTAGAAATTGGATTCTTCAATTGGCCAAGTTGATCGTTTTTGTACAACACAAAACTATAATCATTCTCATTTAAAAAAAATGTGTAAAAAAATAAATGAACAATCAAATTAGGAATAAAAAAAAAGATCTTAAATGAAAGGGAAACAAATTATAATTCTAATTTATAATTTATATGTAAAACAATTGATGTTACCACGATAAACATGTGCATGATCATTATGAAAGCTCCGCACTAAATTATTGCCATTTCAAAATTTATGCGCTTTTCCGTATGTTTTCTGAATAATTACTGACATTAACCTGACATAACCTGACATAGCCCGACATAGCCGACATAAAACCTGATATAACTCGATATAACTCGATATAACCGATATAACTGATATAACTCACTGCTGATTTTGTTTGTCTTTTTGTTTAGGCTTATCGTTATATCCTGATTTGGTCCGGAAAAAAAAAAAATTTTCCCCTTCCACCATCATACCTTTAAACAAGGAAACAGAATTGTTTATTGATATTATCATTATTATCATGTTCCTATTATCATATTTATTATCGCATTCCGTTACACCGCATTGAGTGATTTTTTAATAACTCGAACCGAACTTGATTTGCAAAATCATTTATCTTTTGATGATTATAATAGTAATTGGGCTTTTTAATTGGCCAGCTGATCGGTTTGTACAACACAAGATTTCTGGAATCTATTTGCAAAACAATGATTTCTAGATTTCTAGATACTGTACGTGCGTTATTGTTATATTCATATCGCCATTTACGCCAAATGTTTGTTTCATTTTAAGTTCGATCCTTTTTTTTTTTTAACAAGGTATATTGGTAATGAAGGCATTTTGATGATATAACGAAAAATTTCTGATTCTATATTTATTGATATTACGTACTGTACGTCAGTGCGTGATTAGATTATTTATTTGATCGCATTGCCATAAAAAAAACTTTTTATATTTTTTATTTTTTTGTAAAAGAAAATTGGTTTCAAACCGAAATTGGACTCACTTTATACTGATTTATACTGACCTTTGTACAACACAAACTAAAAGTTCATTTTTTTTTTTTTCATTTCCCAAAAAAATAATAAATAAACAAAATAAATTTGAAATACAATAAATAAACAGCAAATCCTGGTGATACAAGGATTCTATACGTAGTATGAGATTATCATAATTATTCCGCTTTCAAAAGTTTTGAATTAAATAAGTGAATTATTGATCATAAGTAATATTATTCCCCTTTATTAGATATTTCACTTAGATATTGTCATATTGATATTTTAAAACTAATGAATTGAAGAGATGTACGGAGAACCAGTACATTTTATCCTCATCTTATGTGTATGAAGGAATTGGTACACTAAATCTTTGATTTATTCATAAAATAATTAAAAAAGCTTTAAATGGTTATTTTTTAATTATATAAATTTAACAACATTATATAATACATTATATAATACATTATATCATACATTTATATCATACAAGATATTATACAAGAATTTCTAGAATTTCTAGATATACAAATTCAAAATCAAGATTAACCTAGAATTATAAAGATTTGAATTTGTTGTTTGTCCATCAACTATGTGTAACAAAAATTATACGATAAATTTATTATAACTGATTTGACAGATTCTAAATATTCTAAAAGTAAATGTAATCTTATATAAATTTTCATAAGTTTATATAAAATTTTTCCAATAATTTTAGTAATTTCAGTAATTTCAGTAATTTGTAATTAAAATTTTTTTTTTTATAATTTTCTTATTTGAATTTATTCAAATTTATTATTATGTATAGTTTTACACACAATTACATAAATTACACTCTTAATTGTTAGAGTATACAATTTTAAAAAAATGTTTAAAAATGTTTAAAAATAAACTTTTAAATATTAGTAATATTAGTGTTAACTGATGAGATCAGAGCATCATAACAAATCTGAATAATTAATTGAATATCTAGTTTGATTTGATTTGTTTTATAAAATAAAAAATTCCGATTTTTAATTTTGTATGTACACAATGATACAATTAACATATCACTGGGTGAATTCAATTTCTCGAATGATATTTGTATGATATAAGTCATATATCGAATTCATCGTTAAATAAAGTCGCACATACATTAAAGAATCCGATTTGAATAATTTAAAAAATTTTTAAATACCCATTAGTTAATCAAGTTTAAAGCAAGTATATTTATTATTAGTATAATTATTATAATTATTATTTTTTTTTTAAAAAAAAAAAAGAATTAATACAAAATTTATATTTTTGAGGTTTAACGCATGATTGGGCATATATTAAAATTACACGAAACTTTACTGCGCGATGTACAACTAAGATCATCTGACCTGACGAATTTTAAATAAGCGCGACTATGCAACTTTTTTCAAATCACTTTTACGATAAAAAAGAAACCTTACAAACAAAATGAGTGTTAATCTAAAAAATAACCAAAATAACCCTGTCTGATATCAGTACAAAACTTGTTCTCCACATATATCGGAGAACCTTCGGGCAAGGGAATCTTATTGATCTTTGCGAGGCAATTAAAGCAAAGAAGCTACAAGTATTCTTTGAACAACTGACATTAAACACATTATTCTGAACGTTGTTTTTTTTTTCAAGAAAAGCTGTAATAATAGCTTTAAGAAATTAGTTCATTTGTATGATATACTTTGATTTCTTTTTAAAAATGTTTAAAAGTAATCTATATAAAAATATTGACAATTAACTTCAGAATTCATCAAAGTTCTAGGTATGTCAACTTTGTTTATAATAGAAATGTGATTTGATCAGTTTGAGAAGTTGTCGTAATTCTGATTATATACTGTATATCTATATTTCTTTTGTCTTATCAGAAGCAACAAGTTCAGTTACTGCAACTAGTACATCAACAATGATGGGAATTCCAGGTAACTATTGATGGGAATTTATATGAGAAAGAACATTTCTATTCATTGACGAATATGGTAAACTAATGATGATGTTAGGTCTTTTGTTAGTGATTACATTGATTACATTAGATATTGAAAGGTACAAGCCCAAATAGCTAAATTGCAGTTTGCTTAAGGTGTATATTATGTACTTTACTACTATTTATCTAATGTGTGAGTCTTGCTTGTTAAATGTATGGTTCATATCTAAATACATCTTTTATCATACTAGGTAACTTCACTACTCATCAACAACAATAGGTAGTTAGTTGTTCATGCTTGTTCACTTATTAAGTTGATACTCTTTATTTATTTTATTTAAACATTAACTTGGTTCAAGTATCTTCTGGTCCGTTATAATGGTCAAATTAATGAATTGCATTAAAGAGTTTAGACATATGTAATGTGGATGAATTAAACTTGAGTTGAAAAAGTTTATTGAAAAAGTATCAGAAAACCCCTTCGTGTTATATTTGGAGATTTTGTATAAAAAATTAATTTTGGAAGCTTCTGTCTATGAATATTCAAAAAAAAATAAAAAAATAAAAATAAAATTACAAGAAAATTAAATCAAAATGAAACTTAAACGAAACTTACTCAATCCTCAGAGTTGAAGCCGAATAATATCTACAAAAAAAGAAATATTGGCAACACGTTGAGTATTTTGTGAAGATCTATTATGATGATGAACAAGTTAAACTTAAAATCATTCATTGGTGCCAAAGAATAACTTTGGAGATAGTTCTATACACAAGCATTGTCACCATATCGGAAGATCATATGTCAGGGTGGACTTGTTGATATACAATACAAAAGAAAATGCATTGCAAATTGTAATTGGTAAGCATAATATACTAGTTGTAGTTGAGCATTCAATTTTGTATACTGTTTTACTGTTCTGTGGCTTTTACTAATATATATATATATATTTTTGAAATACGTAAAGGAGGTATATCTACCGGAGGAATAATTGTCAAAGCATCTGGATTCTGGAAATAAAGAATTTTACTTTGATAATCAAACGTGTACATAGGAATACTTGATTATCACAAGCAAACTATTCAATTCATTACTGAAAATACCGTCTTTAACTGCACCATTATCAAATACTTTACGAACTCCCTTAAACACGGCATCATCATCATCGGAAACTTTATGAATCTTTTATAACACGAAATCATCATCACCGAGTAGGAAATGATAATCAAGAACTGAGCCTGCAACATCTAGAATCTACACAAACATTTTATTGCCTCAAAATTTTCTTATATACGTTTACTTTTACGCGGGTATATTGACAGATTAAAGTCGAAGCACTGAATAAAAAAAAATAATACGCGAAAGAATTATTAAGAGCAAAAACTTTTGTGGAAGTGAAATATTGGCACCTTTATTAGCCCGCGCTGAGCTACACCAGGCGTCATAGTAAATGCATAAAGAAATTCTTGAAAAAGCATTTAATATAGATTATGCAGATAAAAAAAATGGAATTGTAGATGATTTCTTAACCATGAGCACAAGACTTGGAAAGATGACACTAATCTTATGTTCATGATCATTACGTGGTTTCATGAGAGTTTGGGATCAATATATTGTTAATATTGCCTGTCCACTCTTAACCGGTACCATCAGCGAAATTGATCAACTGTCTTGGGGCTCGAGTAGAGGAAGTAGAGGACATGGCGAAGCAAAAGTCTAAAAACCTCCTCTGCACCAATCTCATCTGAATTGCAGTATTTAATAAAGACGCGATTGATTTTTATAATATGAAGTGCATGCTCGGATTTCAGGTCATCGGTAAGTTTTCCAACAGTAACTTCTTTTCCGGATCACTCATTACTGAACAAATGTTCTGTATTCTGTACTCAATAGGGCAACATATCACATTCTACCTCCTACCTATTATACGATGCTTTGTATGTTATGGTGGAAGTTGGACATGTTAATGTGCCCATGTCGCTTGAACAGGTTCCTGCCTTCGACACGCATGCTTCTCATCATATCTAATGCGTTTTGGGATAATTGTATTGTGTCAATCAAAAATACCACTCGTTATTAAATCAATTATTATTGGATGCCCGGAAGCAGTTTACAACCGAAACACTTCTAAAAATACATCGACGAACTGAACCCCCCACTCAACTCACTCGCCAAATAATTATGATATAACCTTTACAATGAATTAAATGACAGATTTTGAATAGAAACGAGTAATTATTTGATCTTATTGTATATTGCTGGTTCATTAAATTTATATTTCTGTTCGTCCCACTTAGTCCGCAATCCGCAAGCATCATAGACAGATGAAAGATTTTTATCGGACTTGGAATCGTATCAGTCAATTGCATTGTACAATATTTCAAGGTTCTGGTTATGGAAAATCACGACTGATTAAAGAAGTGAGCTAAAAAAATTCCTACTATTTATTGTCTTCAGAATGTAAATAGTGATATCCTCCATGTAGATTATGTATAAGTGTTAATAATTAGTATGAATTTATTTGAATGAGTAGTTAGAGCTGTAAAGGTACAGTAATTGTAAGTTGCTAATCACCCATAAATTAATACCATTATTACGCAAATATACTCATATATGACCATTTTTTTTTATTAATTAACCTGATTTCTATAAGTAAAGTTGATTATCAAGTTGAATTAAACTTGTTTTTACCGGTAAAAGAATGTTTTTTCGAAAAATATAATAAATGGATTAGATAACATACTCTTCAAATTTTATATCATACAATTTTTCACCGATAATGGACAATATCAGCCCGAAAGCGTTGTTTACATGGTAAGAAATTTAACGAAGATGGAGACTCATCAAGAATTCAAGCACCATTTTTTATCAACTTCAGAAGCTTTGAAATTATATGAAATTTTTCAAATTTTATTTGTTGATGCAAAAATTTTTATTATAATTTATTCTTTTAGTTTAATAATTTATTATAATTAATAGATCTTATTAATTTTAAAAATAATTTGTAATAATAATAATTTATAAATTATATTAATAAATAAATATATAAAGGATCTTACCTAGTTAAATAAAAATTATTTATATTTGCATATTTTTATTTTTAACAAAAACTATCAGCTTAACCTGAAATGATAAGTATTAAAGTAATATTAGGATATATAAAGAATTCAAGTTCAATTTCTAACTTATTATAGTACTGATTGGTAATTTGAAAGGTTGGATTAAATCTCATAACTATTGATTCTATATATTTCTTAAGTTTTGTTCAGATAAAAGTCAATCTACTTGAAGTACTAATAACTGTAGTGTATGGTAATGTATGGGAATTACAAGCTGTAATAGCTTTGAGTAAACTTATACTACTTAATATATGACCATGAGAGAAAATGCTAGATAGTTGCTAACCAAATGGTATATATTAAAGATATTACTGTAGTAACCTGCTTATTATCATAGATTTAGAGGTTATATAAATAAATACTTAAGTCTACTATAAATCTTAAAGGTGATAACAATTAGAGATATTAGTACTAATTGCACTGGTCAAAATCAATTCTATCGGGTACATATCAGGTACCTAGGACCCCGGATATCTAATATAAAGGTCATAATGGACTTTTGGCCAAAAACACCCCTTTTTTTACCCCCTTTTGCTAAAACTCAAAAAAATCGTTTTTTGTAAATATCTCAGCATCCAGTAATTCAATTTTAATGAACTTTTTTTTATTTTGTAGCCCTCATTTAGCTCTACAATTTAAAAAAAAGTTCATCAAAATTGGACTACTGGATGCCGAGATATTTACAAAAAACGATTTTTTGAGCCCCTGAAAAATGGGCCAATCTGCCGAAAGTGTGACTTATGACCTGTTTTGGAGATATCCGGAGTCCTGGGTACCTATATATCGGTGGCTAATCGGATAAATATCGGGTATTTTTACATATCGGGTACCCGATATCTAAACTATTAGTCACTGATATGTATATCGGGCATTGATCTATCTTACACATGTCAGGTACCCGATATGTAAATTTTAATACGTTAAAGATTTTTATTTTGTATAACGTACTGTATTATTTATAATCCGTTTCAACTAAAATTTTTTATTTAAATTCATTTTTTAGATAACTTTTATAAAAGTCTATTTGAATAATATTTAATAGGGATTTTATTTAAGAAACGTTTAGATTTTTTAGATTTTTTTGAGAAATTTTTTGAGTCAGTTTGGAAAAATTATTTTTTGAGAATTTTTTAACTAAGGAGATCGTTTAGGGCATTTTTTGATAGAGAATTTTCTAAGGGTTTATTTGAGAAAATTATTTTTTTGAGAATTTTTTAATTGAAGGTATCATTTGATAGAAATTTCTAAGAGTTCGTTAGGGAAATTATTTTTTGTATTTTTTAATTAAGGGAATTGTTTAGGGGCTAGTGCTCCTAACAGATCGATTCAGACCTTCCTTTTTTTAAATCCTGGTCGTTCAGCTTCATCTCACGTCCAGGTTTCCTAAAAAAAGAAAGGGAATGTTAATTAGTACGTTCCTTAAGTAAAAATAAAAAAAAACAAAAAAAGAAATGAACTTACCATAGTTCGTTCTTTTTTTTAAATCCTGGTCGTTCAGCTTCGCCTCACGTCCAGGTTTCCTAAAAAAAGAAAGGGAACGTTAATTAGTATGTTCCCTTAAGTAAAAATAAAAAAAAACAAAAAAAATGAACTTACGCTTAGTTCGTTCCTTTTTTTAAATGTGTCGTTCGTTTTCGTACGCGGTTTCTAAAAAAAGAAAAAAGAAAACGTTAATTAGTACGTTCCCTTAAGTAAAAATAAAAAAAATAAAAAAAGAAACGAACTTACATAGTTCGCTCTTTTTTAAATCCTAAGTCGTTCGAACACCTCACGTCCAGGTTTCCTAAAAAAAGAAAGGGAACGTTAATAGTACGTTCTAAGTAAAAATAAAAAAAACAAAAAAATTGACTTTTTAAACCATAGTTCGCTTTTTAAATCCTAGTCAATTCGTTTTTTTTTTTTACGCGTCGGTCACCAAAAAAAAAGAAAGGGAACGTTAATTAGTACGTTCCTTAAAGTAAAAATAAAAAAAAACAAAAAAAACGAACTTACCATAGTTCGTTCCTTTTTAAACTGGTCATTCAGTTTCATCTCACGTCCATCTTTTTCCTAAAAAAGAAAGAACGTTAATTAGTACGTTCCCTTAAGTAAAAATAAAAAAAAACAAAAAAAAGAAACGAACTTACCATAGTTCATTCTTTTTTTTAAATCCTGGTCGTTCAGCTTCGCCTCACGTCCAGGTTTCCTAAAAAAAGAAAGGGAACGTTAATTAGTACGTTCCCTTAAGTAAAAATAAAAAAAAACAAAAAAAAGAAACGAACTTACCATAGTTCGTTTCTTTTTTTAAATCCTGATCGTTCAGTTTCGCCTCACGTCCAGGTTTCCTAAAAAAAAGAAAGGGAACGTTAATTAGTATGTTCCCTTAAGTAAAAATAAAAAAAAAAAAAAAAAATGAACTTACCATAGTTCGTTTTTTTTTTTAAATCCTGGTCGTTCAGCTTCGTCTCACGTCCAGGTTTCCTTAAAAAAAAAAGAAAGGAAATGTTAATTACGTTCCCTTAAGTAAAAATAAAAAAAAACTTAAAAAAAAGGAAACGAACTTACCATAGTTCGTTCATTTTTTTTAAATCCTGGTCGTGTCGTTAGGCTTCGTTCGTCCAGGCTTCCTACTAAAAAAGAAGGGAACTGTTAATTATGTTCCCTCAAGTAAAAATAACAAAAAAAAAGAAAACGAATTACTAGGTTCTTTTAAATCTTGGTCGTCCGGCTTCGTCCGTTCGTCCAGAAAAGGTATTTTAAAAAAAAATTTTTTTTTTATTTAAAAAAAAATTTGATCCGAATCTGTTCAGATCGGATCAGATTTTCTTGTATTATAGGGCATTTCACTGGTCGAAATTTATGCTATCGGGTATTTAGTATATCGGTATATTTGATTGGCCGATCTACACATCTTTTTTTTTGTAGATTCCGGGTAAGTCCTAAAAGAAAGGCCAAAAAAAAAGTGAAAGTCCTAAAAAGACAAAAAAAATGACTAAGATAAAAAGAAGACAGTGTCTTAAAAAAAGTGAAGACCGAAAGAAAGAAAAGACCGAAATGAAAGACCAAAAAAAAGAGGGAGAAGTCCTAAAAAGAAAAACTGAAAAAAATGTAAAAAGTGTCTAAAAATTTTGTTTTTTTATGTAAGAACGTTCATTAACGTTCTTTTACTGCTTTTTTTTTGTAGATTTCGGCCGGAACTTGGAAATGGAGATCGGTGAGTATTTTTAAAAGGAGGAAGCAAGTTTTTTCTTTGGTTTTTCATATGTAAGAACGTTTATTAACGTTCTTTTACTTTTCCCTTTTTGTAGATTTCGGCCTGTGAACTTGAAATTAGGATCAGTAAGTGTTTTTAAAGAGGAAAGCAGGAGGTTTTTTTTATGTAAGAACGTTTATTAACGTTCCTTTACTTCTTTTATTGTAGATTTTAGCCCGGAACTTGAAAATGGCGGTGAGTATTTCTAAATGTTTTTTTATATTTCTTCATGTAAGAACATTTATTAACGTTCTTTTACTACCTTTTTTTTGTAGATTTTAGCCCGGAACTCAGAAATGGTGACCAGTGGTGAGTATTTTTAAAGGGAGGAAGCAGATTTTTTTAATTTTTCTTTATGTAAGAACGTTTATTAACGTTCCTTTACTTCTTTTTTTTGTAGATTTTAGCCTGGAACTTGGAAATGGAGACCGGTGAGTATTTCTAAAAGAGGAAGTTGTTTTTTTATATTTCTTCATGTAAAGACGTTAATAATGTTTCTTTTTTTTATCATTTTTATTAGGGACATGGATTCTTGGATAATAATACAAACTGTAAGTTGAGTGGATGAAGAAGATTCTAAATTAATATTTATTATTGTGATATTACGAAAAATCAGTGATTTAACTTGTTGACTGGTATATGCATGATAGGTTACCGATAGGTACCCGATATGTGACTAATTGGTATATTTAAGTAGGGTTTTGTATTATTTAAAGCAATAAAGAGTTTAACTTGCAGTGTAATTCTAGTATAAATGTATAAATGCATTTTATAAATTATAATAACCCGGATTGATATGTTGGGGTTAAAATCCATGGTTCAATCAGAATTTGTTGTTGTAATCAAGCGATTGATCACATGATTTCAGTATTTATATTTCGCACTTTGTTTATTTTTTTTTTTCCTTTCGTAAAAACCTTTCTCTTAAACTTTTTATTTAAAACAAACTCTTTACTTAGTTATTATGAAATAATAATATTATTATATTTTTTTATTTATTTTTATATTAGAAATAAACATAAAGGTATATTTTCATTATGCTTGTTTTTTTCTTTTATATATACATTTTCTATTGACGTTCTAATACTTTTTTTCTTTTCTCTCACTAATGTTTTTTACCACTTATTAACATTTTCTATTAATATTAAATACTACTAACATGTTTTTATTAATATTCTCGTATTAATATTTTCTATTTTACTAACTTTTCTTTCTTTCTACTAACATTTTTACTAACATTTTCTATATTTTCTACTAACGTTTTTATTAACATTTCTATTTTTATTTCTCTTATTAATTAATATACTTACTAATATTTTCACTAATATTTCTTTTAAATGTTAAACAGATAATTTTATTATCATTGCTACTTTCAGTAGAACTTTACATATTACATAGTATAATTATTTATTTTTAATGTTCAACTTTATTTGATTTTACATATGTAGTAGATAGAGTAAGACTTGTATTATTGTTTAAATTTTAATAAAGTTGAATTTCATTTTATCTGAATTAAAATAAAAAAAAGAGATATATATCTATTAGTTTTAATATGAAATTTATAGCTACTAACTGATGTATTACTACCCGATATATGTGTGTTAAATATATGATATCTATAATATATATCACTGATATTTGACTACCCGATATGTATAAGATATATACGTGATGTTTACAAGATATGTCACCGATATTTGACTACCCGATATGTATAAGATATACGATATGTCACCGATATTTGACTACCCGATATGTGTAAGATGTATATATGATGTTTACAGTATATGTCACCGATTTTCTACATTTCTACTACACATATCGGGTACCTGATATGTGTAGTATTGTTAAATATCATACACATATATCACATATATTATACACATATCAGATACCCGATATGTACCCGATAGTATTGATTTTGACCAGTGTTGGCTACCTTAATTAAGATATATCTCAGGAGATATGTAATCAGTTTAAAGGTACCTTTCTTTCTAATTTATAAGAATCAGTAATATTATATCAGACAAATCATATTTAGTATACTAGCAACTATTAAATTTAAAAAATATAACTTATAATTTGTTTTAAAAATATCCGAAGTTTTATTATAATTTAATAAGTATTAAAATTTTTTAAATTTTAAAAAATATGTTTATAATAAGGTTTGAGTCCATTTGCTTAAATATATTTAATTACAAAGAGCAATCAGAATTATCTAGCCACTTTTCAATTGAAAAAACTTATATATATATAATATAACAATAATAAATATTTAAATTAAATAAATTCATTATAAGATTTTAATAATAAATTCTATTTTCATTTGCAAAAATAACTTGCCAATTTCATAAGATATACTATTAATAAATTTTTTATGAATATTGCTAAATATCACCAGTAGTGATTATTATTATACCACTTAATAAATTCTGGCCAAAAATTATAATTTTGGGTAAAGTTAAAAAATATATTATAAATTTTTTTTTCAAAAATTTCAATTTAAATAATAAATATGTAAAACAAACCTGAATAAATACTAATTACATTAAAATTTCGAAAATTTGACTAAAAAAAATCCTTTTTAAAACAAAAAATTGTATTTTACTTACAAAATTAAACTTTCCTGTTTTTCTTAAAAAATATCTAAATAATAGCTTTTATAATTTAAGGAAAACTTGTTTTATTCATAAATTTACATATAATAGTAATATTTATATTATAATTAGAATAATATTTCAGTCAAAAATTTTGAAATTTAAAAAATATTTTTATATATAATAACAATCACTACTGGTGATATTTAGCAATACCTATTTTTTATAATATTTTGAAAAAATACCTTTTAATATATCTTTAATATAGTACTTTTCAAATAGCTTTATCAGAAAATTTAATAAGGTATGCAAGTATAATGTTAAAAAAGTATTATATCATAATATGGCAGACATTATGTAAATATAATACAGTCAGATCTTCATAATTGCACACCCCTTGGGACCATATGCATAATTTTCAAAATAGTGCATTTAAAGGGGGTATGCATTTATAGAGGTAAAATAATCAGAGATCATACAAACTTAGAACTAAACCAGAGGGTGTATTTAGAGAGGATATACATAGTGGATGCAATTATGGAAAGTGCAATTATAGAGGTCTGACTGTACTATATAAATTTGTAAATTTTTTGAGTTTGCAAAATTCATAAATTTTAAAATTTAAAATTGTATATTAAAGTTATTTTGAGATCTAGTGATTAGATTTTTGTAATTTAAATTTATCAGATTTGTTTCACTAAGAGAATTTAGATGGTAATAATTTAATATTAATAGAATCAATATTTATCACATGATTACGCTCTAAAAGCCTAAATGTTACATACAATAATTTCTGATTCTGTGATTGAAATTTTATGATTTATAGTTCTTTTAATCCATCTCAGTGAGACAATTCAAATGGTGGTAAGCTTAAGTCTATTAGATTGATATTAGCAGAATTATAATATTTTTAAGATTTTTAAGTTTATTTATACAAAATTGTAAAATTTATAAAATTCATCCCTATAAAAAATATGTATACGGTTTTTATACTGTATACAGTCAAACCTTTATATAACGATATGTCAGGACTCATAAGAAAAAATTTAAAAAATATCGTTATATCAAATTATACCGATATTTATATGTCCTCACATATAGTGAGAATGTAAAATTTTATCGGTATATCAAGTTTTTAATAATGTATCGGTATATCAAATATCGGTATATCGAGTTCTGACTGTATACGTATTTTTGATACAGTTCGCATTTTTACATACGGCATATCAGTATAATGTATACTGTTTGTAAAATGTGTTTAGTAAAAAATACAATAAAGTATACGGTAAACATATTATGTGATACGGTATATTAAATTTATATGTCCATAACGTATATCATTTCTACTGTATATCAGTATTTTGTATACGGTTCACAAAAATATTGTAAATGAAGGATACGGTATACGTATTATTCTACAGTATATTAAAATTCATACGTTTATAACGTATTTTCTACAGATATACACAGGTCAAATAAATAAAAATCAGATTTTTGCCCTTTTTAATATAGCTGTCTGATTTTTTTGGCAATTTTAATATAATATTTCTGATTTTAATAAATATTTCTGATTTTAATATAATATTTCTGATTTTTAACATGAAATTGCCAATTTTTGGTTATTTGTAATAGGATTTTTCGATTTTAAATTAAAATTTCTGATTTTAATATATAACATGTGATTATGTATTACGGTTTAATATTTATTTATTAACTTAGATTTTTTTTTTATTTCATTTATAATTATTTTTTTGCCTCAAAAACTTTACTAAAATACTTTTTAAATACTTTATAAAATAGAATTAAAATATTTTTTTTCTTAAATATAAATACATTTAAATTAAATAACTCATAATTTAAAATATAAACAAATATTATATTTTTTTTACATATATTTCAAAGTATAGTTTGAGCATTTTAGCTGAAGTAAATCTTATTCTTTTAATTAAAAGTAGTTCAGTAAGTTTAAAACTGTTAAGATCATAAAAGTACAGTTAATATTTTTGGAATTATTTACATTTTTTATATAATACTGTAGTATTAAGTTACAAAATTTTTTACCTTTAGAGCGTATTTTAAGATCTTTAGCCAAAGTAAATCAACTTCTTATATTAATTGTAAGTTGTTCAGCAGGTTAAAATCTACTTGGATATTAATTTTCACGAAGGTACAGTTAATACTTGATGAGTTATTCACAATTTTCACAACAGTACTCATTTACGAATTTTATTTTTTTTATTTTGTCACTTCAGAGCGTATTTTGAGCACTTTATCTAAAGTAAACCAACTTCTTATATTAATTGAAAGTTGTTTAGCATGTCAAAATCTACTTGAATATTAATTTTCACGAAGGTATGGTTAATGCTTGATGAGTTATTCACGATTTTCACAATGGTACTCATTTACAAATTTTATTTTTTTCCGTTTTGTCACATCAGAGCGTATTTTGAGCACTTTAGTCAAAGTAAATCGACTTCTTTTATTAATTGAAAGTTGTTCAGCAGGTAAAATCTACTTGGATATTAATTTTCACGAAGGTACAGTTAATACTTGATGAGTTATTCACGATTTTCACAATGGTACTTATTTACGAATTTTATTTTTTCCATTTTGTCACATCAGAGCGTATTTTGAGCACTTTAGTCAAAGTAAATCGACTTCTTTTATTAATTGAAAGTTGTTCAGCAGGTCAGAATCTACTTGAATATTAATTTTTACGAAGGTACAATTAATACTTGATGAATTATTCACGATTTTCACAATGGTACTCATTTACAAATTTTATTTTTTCCATTTTGTTACTTCAGAGCGTATTTTGAGCACTTTAGCCAAAGTAAATCGACTTCTTTTATTAATTGAAAATTGTTCAGCAGCTTAGAATCTACTTGAATATTTATTTTAATGAAGGCACAGTTAATATTTGTGGAGTTATTAATTTTTTATAATTGTGTGTATTACATTGAATTACAAGTAAATTTATATTCTTAAATGTATTTTGTTTAAAATTTAATTATTTAAGATTAGTTTTTTATTTAATATTGCTTAATAAAATATTTTTTAAAATTTAATTCAATATTACAATATAATTTTTTATAAAAATATATATTTCATAATGTATATACAATTTTTTTGTATAATGAAAAAGCTGAAAAATGTGGTTAAGAATTGGTAATACGGCTGTAAAAAGTCACAAATCAGACAAATATAGCTAAAATCAGCAGTCCGATTTGAATATGCAATTTAAAAATTGGCATATCCAATTTTTGTCAATTCATGCTAAAAAATCGGCTACAAAAAGCTACAAATCAGACAAATATACACTGGTAAAAAAATGGTCTATCCTACACATATCCTACACATATCTTACATATATCAGGTACTCAAAATGTAGAAAATCATATACAAATAATACACATATCATACACATATCGGGTACTTATATATATAGTATACCTATCAGGTACCTGATATATGTATGATATATATATTAGTACCCGATATGTGTATGATATGTGTATTATTTGTGTATGATTTTCTACATTTTGAGTACCTAATATGTGTAAGATATGTGTAGGATAAATCATTTTTTTACCAGTGATAGCCAAAAATTGGCTATCTGATTTTTTTGCCAATTTTTATTTATTTGACGTGTGATAGGGTAAGTTTTTCTACACTTTAAAGCATCAAACAATACTAGTATCCGCTAATATGTATTACCCAAAAACTCACTGATGTAAAATCACAATTATTAAAAAATTTGCAAGAATTTTTGTTAATACTGCTTAATTCTAATTTAACTAATTTAGTATTAAGGTTTTAATTTAAAAATTAAGCAGTATCAAGGAAAATTCTTGTGAATTTTTCTTAATACTGCTTAATTCTAATTTAACTAATTTAGTATTAAGGCTTTAATTTAAAAATTAAGCAGTATCAAGGAAAATTCTTGCGAATTTTTCTTAATACTAAGCTTAATTTAATCTTAATTTAGTAGTATTAAGGCTTTAATTTAAAAATTAAGCAGTATTAAGAAAAATTTTTACAAATTTTCTTATTAAAAAAAAGAACTTTTAAATTACTAATTAAACTTTAAAAACAATCTGTATGATTTAAATTTTAAAAAAATACTTCTGCTTTTTAATTTTCGCATTTCTATATTTAACCAATTAAAATTCAGCTGATCGATGATCACATGCATTAATAACACGTTTTGTTTATTTTTTGTTTATTTTTTCAAAAATATTCTTTTCTTTTCTTTTTTTTAAAAAAAAAAGACAATAAAAATGAATACCAAAATTATTTTAACATATAATAATAAAAATTAAATAAAAAACTTATTTTGATAATATATAATATATATATTTGTACCAAACTACTAATTATACAAAAAGTGATATGCACATATATCAATTAACAATTACTTTCACTAATATCTCTCTGGAATTGTAATGGTGAATTTTAACAATATTAATTAAACAACTATATGTACACCAGCATAGTGGGCTTTCTCATTTATCACATTAATTTGCCGATCATTTCCCGATTTTATCATACGATATAAAATGCCGTTACAAGACATTGCATAAAATTCTACATATTAATATGACCTCAAATATTGCAAATAAATTTATTGCACTTTAAATTTTAATCATACAAAGTTTTATTCAAATTGAATTATTATTGACCGATTTTTACAAGTAGTAACTTTTAATTTAATGCATTTTACGTAATTTTTTAATATAAATGACTGGCAGATTTAAAAACTCACATAATAATCGTACTTTAAATCTTACAAACTAATAAATATTAATAAAATATATTTGCAAAAAAAATTTTATTAGAATCTGAAATAAATTCAAGAATTTTAATATGTACCTTCCATATAAATTAAAAATCCATTATAATCCCTGTTGCAAAATCATAAATAACTCAACATATATGCATGCTAGAAAAATGAATTTATATTTATTTGAAAGGAGAGAATGAGATCTATCCAAAAAGTTAAAAATCGCATTGATTGAATCATTGGTTCCTCAATAAATACGCTCAACACATTTACTATCAATTTGACATAAACTCTTGTATTTGAACGTAAATATCTCCTTATCTAATGATTCAATTTGCATGATTTTTGATTCCAAAATTAGAGCCCATTTACACCTTTCAAAGAAATATAAAATTATTCATTTAGCATATGTGTATGTTGATAAATTAACGATAATGTCATTACAATCAAAACCTGACACAAAATTTAAATTATATTTCTTACCAATAATTGTAGCCATAAAACTCCTTTCACTTTATTTAAAGGATGTTGTTTAAGCTTTTAATAGAATATACTGATGAAATTCATAAGTCAACTCCTAAAAAAGAGAAAGAAATAATTAGTTTATTAATAAAGGAAAAAAAATTTCTAAAAATCCTATCTGACCCTTTAAATGGTAAGGAATTCTATCAATAAAGAATTTTTTTGACACTAAACTTATTTAAAACTTTATAACTTACACTTAAGAAGAACCTGGAGTGTCAAAATATATCTTTATTTGATTCCAACTATTTTTTGTCAAAAATTCTTTGTAAAGCCAAATAATATAAACGTACTATACTTATTTTCGTTTTATAAGAAGGTTTCAAGTGTTTATAACTTCTGGATTCCACCTCCAATAGCCAGATTCCTTTGTAATACGTTTAAACAAGACCTGAAGAATCAATTTTTTTTATCGTCCTTCGCTATTAAATTTTTTGTAGCACAATTAAAATAAATTAGTACAGCTATCACATGTGCGATATATATGATATCCAGCCAATAAAATACATATCTATATACAAACAATTATGTCAGTATTACGTCATTTAAAAATTACTAGAAAATGTGAATTTTAGTTATTTATTATGAGGCCGTAACAGATAATTTATTAATAAAAAACTTAAAACAATACATATGCCGATCATCATGTGATTATTCAAAAATCGGAAAGCCTGCTATGTTATGTACACCGTTTTATGTTTTTATTTTTATATTAATATTATATGTTAACATATATTAATTATATTTTTTTTTTTACTTTTATGTATTTTATTTAATTTTTTTAATATATTACTAACATTACTACTATCATTTTATTACTTTTTTATATCTAACTAATATATTAATAATATTACTAACTTTTTATTATTTCTTTTTTATATTTAAAATAATGATAATATTACTAATTAAATTTTTTTTTTTACTAAACTTTTATTATTCCTTTTTTATATTTAAAATAATGATAATATTACTAATTAAATTTCTTTTTTTTTTGTTTATATTTTGCTAATATTATTTTTTTTACAAATAGTATATTATTTTATACTAGTTTTTTATTTATATTATTTATAAAAAATATTTGTATATTTAATATTATTTAATAAAAATTTTATTTATTATAAATGCATTTTAAATTCTGTTTGCAAATATAAAATATACGATTTAATTGAATAATATATACTATTTATCAGTATAAAATATGCAGTTTAAACTGGAAAAAAGTACTGTTTATCAGTATAAAATATACGGTTTATCCTGGAAAAGTATACTGTTCGCAATATAAAATATAAAACAATATACTGTTTATTAGTATAAAACATATGGTTTTTCTACTGTTTACAAGTATAAAACATACGGGTAAAACTGGAAAAATATACTGTACGCAAACCATATATATGATATGGTGTGCAGAATACCGAATATATACAGTATGTGAAAATACTGTAATTATACGGTAATAATACTATAAATATACTGTTCGCAAAATACGAAAATACAGTATACTAACTGTATATATATTTTTTATAGGGCATACAATAGGGTGATTTTATATTTTCAAAAAATATGAAGCATTAAAATATTTTATTGTGATTATAAATACAAAATTATATTTTATTTATATTATATTAACACATCATAATCTACAATTCTACAAAATTTTAGCAAAATAAACTGGCCAGATGATTTTGATCACCTTCTGTAATTAGCTTTAATAATTACAAATGTTCTAAATAACTATTTCTAGAATATAATGAAATAATTAAAATAAAGGAACTGATATTTGTTTTTGATAGATTTTAATTAAAAATTTGAACTTCTCATTTCTTTTTAAACCAATACTGTTACTTTGACATCTTTTGCTACTTTACTCAAAAGACTTATTATAATAAAGTAGTACTACAATTATTGTGCAATATTGATATATTTCATGGGCCATCTGGTATAAAATATAAACATCACTGGTAAAAAAATGGTCTATCCTACACATATCTTACACATATCTTACATATATCGGGTACTCAAAATGTAGAAAATCATACACAAATAATACACATATCATACACATATCAGGTACCTGATATATGTATGATATATATATTAGTACCTGATATGTGTATGATATGTGTATTATTTGTGTATGATTTTCTACATTTTGAGTACCCAATATGTGTAAGATATGTGTAGGATAAATCATTTTTTTACCAGTGCATGATGTTCGCAAGTAAGATAAAATTGAATGACTCTAACATGCTGTAACTTTATGTTATATAAATACAGGCTGCATATTCACTATTCTTTCAACATTGTTTGATAAAAATTGATAATAAACATCAAATATAAATAAATTAATAACCAATAGTGTGCTAAGAACTGGGTCAAACTGGACAAACTAATTGAAAAGTAATAAATAATGAATCTCTTTGATTTTCTATTTGTTATAATTACTTCTATGTATTCTATTACATAAAAAAGACCTATACATTAGAGAATAACATCCTAATCTATTGATTCTATTGTTTGACCCCCCAGGATTAATTTCATTTCAAAATATACTTTTCACTTAATAAAGTATACATAAAATCAATAACTGAGAAAAATATTTCTAATTAGAATGAATAGGCTAAAGCTTGATAATATTCAAAAGATGCGACATTTTTATATATATGGGAATCTAATCAGATCATCGATCAAATTAAACACTCAATTAGCTTTTTGTATTTTATTTTATTCAGAAGCAGGAACCGTTAGAAAGTCTGAAGCATTCTATTTAATTCGATCGGTTAGAACATAGATGAAATTACGATAAACTAAATGTCAAAATTACATAGTCAATTTTATCTTTATTTATAGATTGTTTTTATATAGACCGTGCCAAGCCCCTTAAGTTACTGCTTCTTTGTATAGAGTGAAGAATAGAAAATCCTGCACAGACTACTATATGAAAGGCTATGCAATCGGCAAGTTGAAAAAACAGTCGTAGTACCATTAGCACTGAGTTATGTGACGAAAATATTATTATTAGCTTTTAATAGAGCTGTTGTGCGAGTTCCAAACGTAGAATTTATTTTTAAAGAATTTGAAACATATGATGATCACGTGCATTTGAATGGGCAAAAAGGATAAAAAAAAATCATACTTATGTTATTGAGTGCTGAAAAGAACCCTTAGCAATATATAAATAGATCGGCTCATCTCTTTAGGGCCAGAATTACGTAATACCGGAATTATCCAAGAAATGATATTTTGGTCCTTCACATGGTGATACAAGAGTGAATTCATTGTTATTACGAGGAATACCCTCGAGCATTCCTCGCTATGGTTCTTTATATTTGTACTCCAGGGTGGCGCTGTCTTAATTAGGCGGTTTGGTTTACAGTTTTATAGTAATTGCTTTAGATTCTTTTATTTAGTACCCGCGTAATTAGCACTGTAACTTTGTTCACATGGATTTTAAAAATAAAAATAAAGAATTAAACAAAGAATCTAATTTTTTTACGAATATCAATAAAGATAAATATTCATTAATAGAATCCAGAAAATTTTTGTATTTTTTTGTCTAGAATGAAAGAAAATTATATTTATCGTAAATGTTACTCAACATATATAAAACAAATTAGTAATCTGATTGGGCATTTAAATTTCAAATATAAAAATGTTGAGACATGAAATCACATAAAATTTCGACAAAAATACTCTTTACATTCGTGATAAAGAACACATGAAATATCGTATTCGGTTATCCAAACTATTTTTTATGTCAGTGTTTTAAATACTTGGTCCCCTAGGCTGGGGTATAGCCTGGCTTTTGCTTCGATGTGAGCTATTTGGACTGAACGTTCCGAGCTTTTCAATTGGATTGCAGCAATATTTATAGCAGGAATGGCAGAAGGATCTGGGCAGGATGTTCCTTGAAAGATGGAAGCGTGAATTGTGATCCAGGATCTCTGAGTAGGAAGATTATGCAGCGATGAAAGAGACACTTTCTTTGCTCGTCACTATACCAAAAAAACGTGTAAGAAACTACATTGCACGAGTGATTGCAAAAAGTTGTGATTAAAGCCAGCAAGTGGAATGCAAAGGATAAGAATATACAGCTAACAAATATAATCGATATCATTGCAAAAGCAAGTTTGATGGAGGCTGTTCTATGCAGAAGGAATAATCGCGAAGTGGGAAGACTTGCTAAGGAAATTGGTTTTGGTACGAAATCTCAAAAATCATTTGAACGATATAATGACTTGTCGAGATTTTGATCGGATACCAAGGAAAGGAAATTATCTGGTCATTACCCACATGTTCTAATGGTTACTCGTTGTCATGGGTGCACTGCGTAGAATTGTCTTGCGATATTGGTTTTGTTATCGTTGCATTTATCATTGTTAGATCAATAGTGAGTCAAGTGAGTGGCAAAACTTGATAGAGGTATATTGCTAAGGCATTCAGATGCAGACATGTACTAATGTACTATGGTAGCAATAGCCAGGTTTATTGATGATCCGTCTGTACGTAATCCTAATCAACAACTGTATCGTATGATATCAGGAACTCCTTTTCCAGGATTAAATGCAAGTAAACAGATTTTGTTGAAGCATCAGGTGCATGCGGGTGGGCTTTGCTTCCTTTGTTAAATCGGAGGACACACAATATGACAGAAGGCCTAGAATATGCCAAAATGCTACAGGAAAGAAATACTTTATGCATATTGTTTACCTTCAGAAATTATAGGGATCGTATGAATCGTGAAATATTTACGGCACTGCGTTTTTTTGTGGGCGTGTAACGATATTTTGTAGCGTGCAATGCGTTATGAACTCTTATGTAATGCACGGCCTAAAAGTACTCATACTTATTTCATCTTAGTTATGATAAGTTCTTTTTTATTACTTTGTTTAAGTCAAGTTGGACCGACTAGCGAAATAAAAGTAAATGGCATCGTACAGACTTCCCTTCTCGTCACAGGGATAATATTTTGGTGGATTGCGTATTTCATTAAACGTAACAAAAAGTTTAATTATGTTGCGTTAGGATTGGGATTATTTATATTTGTTCTTAAGTAATAGTGGTAATAAATCAATGAATTTTGGGCGAGAAATTTATATAACAAAAATTAACAGGACTAATATACCATAATTTTAGATTATCGTTGCCAACTTTTTTTTCTATATTCAATTTTGTTATTTTGCATAAAGGAAAGTTAGATAGTAATTTTTCTAAATTATTGATTTTTTTTTAACTAGTAATATTAATTATATAAAATTACGTAGATAAAATGATATAAACAAAATCTTAAATCAATTGTAATCTTAGACTAAGGTAAAAATAAATTATTATTGCATAATATCATTGATATTTGCATTATAAATTTATACCATTTAAAATAAATATCACATATGAGTATAAATGGCTATGCTAAAAACGAGGTTTTATTTATTCATATATATGTATGAAGCGAGATCGTGGACGTCTGCATAATAATAGATTCGCAAATGTGTCGTTTTTTACCAGTACGATGAGCGATGAACCTGAATTGACCCGCATAATATTAAAGGATGCCACCAGGGGGGTCAAGTCCAATACTTTTACTATACATTTATTAGATAAGGATATTTAAAATATCATCCGAACTGTGAAGAAATAAGCTGCTATCTTAGGACAACTTATGTAGATGAAAATGGTGCCACTCGTATTACTACTACTGATCCCGATTTGATTGTACGATATCCAACCAGTCGTAACAACTAGAAATGTAAATCGCTATTTAGAAAATATTATTCGAAATGAAAAGTGGGTGGAGTTACAAATTTTATTTGGGATCACATACATATAAAGAGTTGAATGCATCTGGATTTAACTGTATAAAGTTAACCCGAGTTAGACTGTTAACAAAAGACAGATATGCACTGCACTACCGGTTTCACTGAAAATAAAACCTTATTAGGACAAAGTGCAAAAGTATACAATATTTTATTATGTATAAATTTTTAAAGTATTTAAAAATATGTTTACATTCTCTTTATTTAGTTAATATAGTTTGTATTAAATATAAATTTTATCTAATTAATCAGCATAAATATTAAATTAATTAATATATTACTAATTCTCACTTCCACTTGTGCTATCAACTTGTAGCCATTTCTGAATAACATCAATTAAAACATCTTCCATTTGTTGATAAACAAAAAAATGATCCACACCTTTCAACTCCACAACATTCCATCTTTCATTCCCCAATACATTATTATCTTTAATCCATTGTTTATATTTACTCGCTCTTGTGAATTGATCACTATCACCAAATATAAATAATACTCTAGTTGAAGAAGATGAAAGTAAATTTTGTAAATTAGTTTGATAAGCTGACGAACGAAAGAACGTAAGAAACCATATTACAGATAGTGGTAAAGATATTAAAACAAATGATGTTGTAAATGGATACTGCGTTGGTGATGATGTCAATGATGTAGCCATTAATGATCCATAACTATAGCCCTACATAATTTTGAAACGCAAAAAAAAAGGGAAAGAATATTTTAAAATTTGAAAGAATTTTTACATAGAAAATTTCATAACTTACGATAATTATAACTCCAGATATTTTTGGAATTATTACTATGTTATCATCACTTATTTTTCCGGAATTTGCTAAAAAATTTAACATCGTCCTGAAATCATTATTTTCTGGTTCTCCTGTCCAACTTGTTCTTCCTTTTGATTTTCCACTTCCTCTAAAATTAAATGCAAGCGTCAAATATCCTTTACGAAGAAAGAAATTTTCAACTGTAACTACTACATTATTATTATTATTACCACCTATTCAACATGTAATTATTAAAAAAAAATATATTATTCTTAAATTATATCACTGAAAGTGAATTTATAAAAGAATTAAAATAAACGAACCTAATGGACCATAAGGATGTGATATGATAACGGCTTTATCTTCTTGTTCTTGTACATTTTCTTTGGTCTTCCAATAGGATAATCTTGCTTCTAATCGAATACCATCATGTATTGAAGGAAGAAATATCTCTTGAACTATTTTTTGTTGCGTCATAGTAAGAAGGTTATGCAAGTAATAATTTTTCATTCATGAGCATTTAATTTGTGTTTTGTTGTACAAATAGTTTTTTCACGTGAATCTATTTAATCTTTTAATCATAGGAGCTTCCGATGTTGATCAGAATTGTTTTTTAACCGTGTTACAAACAATAGGATTCGATATTTATATGAAGGAGTTACACGCTCATTCTATTTTCTTTTCTTTTCTTAATCCGTAATAATATGGGGAAATTCTATTCTAAACAAACTAATATATGGACGAAATCACGATCAACAAAAGAATTACCAGTATATCCTCATTTAACAATATCAAATTTTCCTAAAAACGAAGGAGAAACTATAATACTTAAGGATGGTAGATCATTAGGATTTAAAGAATATAATTTTAAACATATAACTCAACATCCAATTACAAATAATTTAAATAAAGAACATGTAATATTATTAATTCCTGGATTGCCTTGTACAAGATTCTTTTGCCATCCACAAGTTCTCTCTTCTTTAGAATTTCATCAACAACAAGAACCAAAAATTCCTAATAACATGTCGACAGAATCATTAAATTCTTATACATTACAAATTAAATTATATGTATTAGAGAGACCAGGTATTGGCTTATCAACTTTTGCTAAAAGATCATTTTTGGAATTTTCTCAAGATATTAAAGAATTTTGTGATCAAAAAAAAATTGAAAATTGTTCCTTAATCGCATACTCTGCTGGTGGTCCATATGGATTAGCTGCTGCTTATTCTTTAGGAAAATCTACTGATAATTCCAGTAAACCTTTAATTACGAAAGCGGCTATTATTAGTTCAATCGCACCTTATAATGTACCTAATCTCACTAGTAATATGCCCTTGAAATTAAAATTTGCTTGGTGGTTAACAAAAAATTGGACTGGATTATTATCATTAATAGCAAGAATGGAATCAAATGCAGTTATGAAAGACCCAGTTAAAGCAAGTAGAGAAGGTCGTAGTGATGCACCTCAATCAGATATTGAATGTATCGAAAATTTAAAAGGCGTTGAAGAAATGTTTATTGAAAGTTCACTAGAAATGTATTCAAGAGGTCAGATTGAAACTGAATGTTATGAATATTCTTTATGGGGAAAAGATTGGGGTTTTCAATTAAATGAAATCAGTGGTGGTGTAAAATGTAAAGTTTGGCATGGTGAAGAAGATAGTGGAACGACTATATCTATGGGTAAATATATTGCATTACAAATTCCTGGTTGTGAAGCTAGTTTTGTTGAAGAAAAAGGTCATTTACTTTATTTTGAAGTTTGGAATGATATTGTTGATTGGTTGGTTACTTAATAATTTGAGAGATTGTTTTGAATGTTTATGATGTTCATGATCATAATTAGAAAATAATAATTAATTTAATAATTTAAAAATTTGGCGTTTTTTATATTTCATATCTTCTGAAATAAATTAAATTTTGAGAATTGCTAAAGTCAATACCTGATACCTGTTACATTCTTATATTCTTTAATCATAAACATGTAGTTGTAAGAACCTTGGTCAAATATTATAATGTTATCATTTGAATATTAGCTTTTTTTTTAAATGGTTGACGCCAAGTTTAACTCTTTGCTCATGTATTATATAATTAAATATAAATTATAAATAACATAAATATTTGGTATTTATTAGCTCTGTAATAATAATTTACAGTCGACTCTGGATATAACGAACCCTCTGTTCCAGTGGATTTAGTTCGGTACAGAGTGAATTCGTTATATAATATACCGAACTAGTTTTCTTCAGGTATTTAGGCCAAATTTGTAATGCTGGCCAGAATTATGGCCGGTACTATAAATTTTGCCTGGATTACTATATAGTCATATGACCGTTCGTTATTGAAAGTATAAAGTTATTATATAGCTGATATATAGGAGCTCATTTCAAATGGGTTATATAGTATTTTATTATAAAAGTTCATTATATTCAATAAAAAATAAGTTCTGAAAATTCTGGTTCAGTATAACAAAAATTTTGGTATAAACAGTTTCATTATAACCAAGAATCTAAAGATCAAAAAAAATCCTAAAGATTAAAATACTAAAAAATTATTAATGACTATAATAAAAAATCTGTTAACTATTATTACAGCATTTGAAAATTAATTTGTTTGATTTTTTTTTTTTATTAACCACTGCATATTTATTAAAGGACAAGCCAGGTAAAAAAAGAACATACAAAAGTACATATTGGAACTACCTAACTCTAATTATTAATAAACTACTTATCATTCCATTTTAGGATTCTACATATATACAGTCAGGTAATTATACAACTATATGAGTATAGTATCATGTAAAATAAACTTTATCTTAGCTTTAATGAATCCTATAATCTAAGTAAACAAATTACAAAACTAATAATCCTAATATGAACCATATTACCATTATAAAAACATCAAAAACAAAAATAAAAGTAAAAGGTTAAACCCCTCTATAATTTCTATAGAGTTCTTCTACTTATCAGTAAAATGGCTTACAATAATCAGAATCAATACTTTTTGTCTTATGTTTTATCTACTAATAGATGTGCTATTCTAAAGAAGTCATATAAAGAGTTAGCATGTTGGAATAAGAACTCATAAATATATTCAATTAGCAGCTGTAGTAATCCATCTTAAATCCATAAATACACCAAATTTAACTAAAATTCTTTGCTTTAAATAATATAATATTTTTAATTTTAATAATCCTTCTGCTGATTAATTTAAATTAGTAAAAATTAAAAACTAAAATCCACTAATTCCATTAGCCTCCTTTTATTGACTGATTTATATAAATCCAAAAAAATTAGGTAATACCAAACCTTTAGCTTAAATGATCAATATTCCAATACTTCCAATTTTTCAAAAAAAAACTAAGAGTAAAAATGCTAAAATTTCAGAAAAAAAGAAAAAACTAAAAAATAAAAGAGAAAGTTATAACTCTCAGAAAATTCTGAAAGAAAAATTTAAGTAAAAAAAGTAATAAATATTAAGTCTCCATCTACTATTACAACTTTTCAAATGTTAACTGATAAAAAGAAAAAGTTCGCTTTTTAAATAATTACCTCTACTTCAACTTATATATTAATAAAAAGACATTTGCAATACTTCTAAAAATAAAGAAATAACAGGAAAACTTTATACTAGTATAGAGTTCAAAGCCTAGCTGCTTAATATATAACTGTTGAAATCCAGTGAAAGAAAAATTTTATAGAAATAAAATTATCTTTAGTAAAAACTACTTCAAGTTAAATAACTTTATCAAAATGAAAAGTTAAAGGTTTGTTCAAGTCTTGAAAGAATTTTTAAAATAATGGTATGAGAAAAACCAAAGTTTTTCCTTTAGGGGCATGCCAGAAATCAGCTGATTTCTCTCAATTAGTAGCCTTAACCCCCCACCCCACCTGATTGAAATCTGATTGGCTAAAAAAATTATTACTATTAAATATTAAATATTATATATAATAATTAATATTATATAATTATTTTGGCTTCTAGTAATTCAATTTGAACAAACTTTTTTTTGTTTTGTAAAGCTAGACTTTTAAAGCTAAATGAGAGCTATAAATTAAAAAAAAGTTTATTAAAATTGGATCACTAGAAGTTAAAATAATTGCATTATAATAATTATTATTATAATATAAATTATAAATACAATTATCTTGGCTTCTAGCGATTCAATTTGAACAAACTTTTTTTTGTTTTGTAAAACTATATTTGTAGAATTAAATAAGAGCTATAAATTAAAAAAAAGTTTATTAAAATTGGATCACTAAAAGTCAAGATAATTGCATTATAATAATTATTATAATGTAAATACAATTATCTTGGCTTCTAGTGATTCAATTTAAACAAACTTTTTTTGTTTTGTAAAGCTAGATTTGTAGAGCTCAATGAGAGCTATAAATTAAAAAAAAGTTTATTAAAATTAAATCACTAGAAGCCAAGATAATTGCATTATAGTAATTATAAATAAAAATTTATTTATTTTATTACTAAAAGAGTAGTAGAATTAAGACTATTACAAATAAAAGAAGAAAGTAATTTCATAGAAAAAAGCTTAAACCCAATATGCATGTATAGAACTTCATTCTTCATCCCCTACGGGACCTTACTCTTCGGTCGAAACTATTCGATAAAGTAGGACTACGCTAATTAATCAAATGGGATTATAAATAAAAATAATTAAGGGTAGAGTGTTTTAGTCGATCAAGTCATAATAAAAATAAACTAAAAATTTTAGGATCAGATGATGGTACATATTATCGGATAATTTACTGGCATAATGTTTTACCCAATTAAAATCGGTTATTTTTTTATTTAGAGTAAAAAAAAAATTATTTTTGACGACTTCTAACACTATAAATCCAACTTCCTATATTTGCCCTTTCAACAGCATTTTCAGTTACACCTATGTAAATAAGATTACAGGTTATTTGGGAAGTAGGAGTTGGCTTACTAAGCTTGAATTTGACTTCGACCAAGTCACGAATTACAAGATTTTCAAGCAAGTATGCAACTTCTTGTCTTTTTAAGAATACGGTTATAATTTTCTTTATAAATATCTAAATGGTTTAAATTTTTTTTTATAACTGACGCGTTTTTTGACCTGCAAAAAACTTGAACAATATCATCACGAGTTGTGTTCTCGTTATTGTTTTTCATATAATTTGTAACTGCATCAATCACTCGCAACATGTACAAAGCATCTTGGCGTGCATCTTGAATTATAGGACAATGACTTTGACGACGTAAACAGTTATCACACTTTTCACAAGGCAAGGCTTCTTCATCACCAGCCCAAGAATAGTATTGCATAAGTAATTTCTGGCGGCATTCATATTGTGATTCACAAAAGAACATTACCTCTAAAATTTTCTTTTGTCTTTCTTCAAGATACTCTTGGTATTCTAAATCATTTGTCGAGCTAAATTGAATAAAATGAAACAATATTAATGTAGAATTGATATTGAAAAAAAAATAAAAATAAAATCCAAAACCTTTCTTCGCCTGCAACAATTCCATACACAGTTTTGATATCTTGTCGTGAGTAATAAATGGTATGTTTTGCTTGAATTTCTATCACGTCCTGCCCTTCCAGCTTCTTGAATAAGATTTCCTAAACATAGAAATGTTAATAATTATTGTATTTAAATTTCAATGAATAGTAAAAATATTTACCTAAACTAAGTGGAAACGTGTAATGAATTACCAAGCGAACATTAGACATATTGATCCCTAGTCCAAAAGCATTTGTTGCAACCATGACTTGAGTTAAACCTGCTTTCCAGCGTGTAATTGATTGATGCCGTGTTATGCTTTCTAGTTTACCGTGATATATATCCAAAGAAATATCAAGCTTTGTTCTAATCAATTCTAATATTTCTTCACAACTTGCTGGTGATGCACAATAAATTATACAATATTCATTTTCAATTTTTTGAATTTGCTCGCAAATTTCATTGATAGTCTTCTCCTTAGAACTTTTGGTTTGAACTTCAAAAGTAATTTCGGAACGTACAAAAGAGGAACTCCGAATAATATTAAGATCACCCACTTCAATATTCATAATCGATTGTATCTTTCGAGCCTCGTTAGTCGAACATGTAGCTGTAAGCATCATAAGATGAGATAGAGGAAACAATTGCTTTAATGTACCCAAATTTTTCCATGCTTTTCTATAAAAACAGTAAAATAGATAGTTAATTAGAGATATTAGCTTTATTTTGTTATTTATTTATAGACTTACCGAAAATATTCTTGTTCAACTATGCAATGTACTTCATCTATTACAAAACGAATTGATCTTATTTGGCTAATTCTCATAAGCATTGAACGAAAAGCAGGATTCTTGTGAAACTTCTCAGGAGTTACAAATAAAACACGCAAAAAACCAGCTGCAATCTCTCCAAATACTTTTTCTTGATAATTAGATGGATGATTCGTTGATGTATATAAGCCAGCACATGGAATTCCGATATTAATAAGTTCTCTAATCTGATCATCAATCAGCGCTTTTAATGGTGTAAAAATAACGGTAAGTCCTTCACTAATCAACGCAGCGCACTACCCAACACAATGTTTTTCCACTACCAGTAGGTAAAATTACTAGAGTATTTTTTTTGTTGATAAATGACATGATAGATTCATATTGCTTTTCGCGATAACCAGAAAATTCAAATACTTGGTTTACTACCATATCAACTTTTTTCTCAATAGAAATTTCAGTATTTGGAATCTCGAATGGTAAAGTATACTTTTGATTTGGAAACTGGTTTTGAAGACCGGAATAAAGATAAAAATAACAGACTTTACATAAACCAATTGCAGAATACTTTGGAAAAGAAAGACAAGCATGGCATTTAAGCGAGACATAAAATCGCGAATAAGGTGAGAAAATGATGGAATAAATTCATGAGTTTCAATTTCATGTTTAACATTTTTTCCGTATGGTACTAAATCCTATTAGCAAATAATTCATTCTAGTTACAACAAAAGGATGCAATCAACAGAAAAAAAAGGAAATATAATTACTTGGTCAAAATCAAACATTTCGGTTTGTTTTTTTTGTTCATCAATTTTTTTCCCTCTTTCTTCATTACGTTGTGTGATTTCCTTTTGGTTCTTTTGCCTTTGCTGTTGTCTTATATCCAGCATTTTTTTTAGATTAATATAATCTTCAACCGAAAGGTCAGATACTTCTTCTATAGATCGCATAATTTCAATCAAAAATTCAATTCCATAATTATTATGTAGTATAGCACAAGCATGTCGAGCTTGATATGACTTGTAGTAATCAATTAATTTATTAGTATAGCATAATTTTATTCGGTTAAATGCCTCATTATGGGAGGTACGAATGGTAGTAATTAGGCTTTGTTGTGTTGGAAGACGGAATACTTCTATTAACATAGATCGAAAAGAAGCACGTCTGTGATTATCATATTTTAGCAAATTTGGTTCAGGTAGTTCCAAGTCAACGTTAGATTTATGCCAACAAAAATCTTCCCAGCATAATGAATGATCACCAGAAAGATGTGCAACTAATCCATTAATTTGTAAATCCGATACTTCTTGATCTTCTGGTGTTTCAATATCGGAATCTTCTTTTCTTGCAGTAGCAGCATATACAACTCGAGTATAATATTTCATTATTACATTTTCATAATCTTTCCAAACTGCATTCTTTGCTTTAGATAATAAAATTAAATAAATGAACAAATATATATTTACAATTAAGAAATTATTAAATACAATCAATACCAATTTTTTTCCGAATGTTTTTGCCTATATGCTTTAGATCTCCATATATTTTATTTACTGAACGAATACTAGATAAAGTTTTATTACTATTCAGGTCTCCATCAACACCAATATCTAACATCAAATCATATTTATCTAAACTCGGTTGAATTTTCTCAAGAACTTCAATAAGAATAGCGTGCTCCATCTGACGTGATGATTTATCAAAATTACCTTGGTGAATAATTTGAGATCCTTCTTGATCTTTTATTTTTTTGCTTCGTGACTTTTCCACAACATAAAAGGCAATTACAGGACGGTATGTAAATTCTAAATTGAATAAACTAATAAACAAATGCATTTTTACGTAATTAATATACATAATATATATGGAAATCATACTCACCGGAAAGTTCTTTTTGTAAAATTAATTCACCACTTGCTTGGTTCGCATTTCTTACATGAGACCAGGATACATCAAAACTCACTGGTAATATTTTTTCTCCCATATTTACAATATGTGAACAAGCAATTTCAAGAGCCTCTTCTGCGCTAGTTACTGCTGCATGGTGCAATGTATCAAAAAATTTTTTTTGATATTGATGATAGGTTTTTTTTACAATTTGTGATGTAATACCGATCGTTGAAAATATTGTTTCCATCTGTTGACGATTTGCACCTCCCGCTAATCCTGCACCAGATACCAAAATGCCAAAATTATTTTGATATGTTTCATTTTTATATTCTGTTGTTTTTTTACAATCATTACAAAAAATACGAGGTTTAACACTAAAACCTACGCTAATAACTTCCAATTTTTTATTAGAACTATAACATCTTGGACATGGTTGAGTAAAAAGTGTCTTCAAATATTGTCTAGTATCAATTAAGATTGTTGATCCAAGTTTAGCCTTTGAAATCACTTCCTCTATCTTTTGATCCAAGTTTTGATTTTCATTAATAGTAGAAGAACCTTCTTCCTCTCTGTGATTATTCTGTAAATTTTTATCTATTTCGATTTTAAGCTGTTTTTTTACTCGATATAATTCATTTTTTATTTCAAAAAATTGTACTGCTAATGCTTGTACACTTAATCCATCCATCGAAAGACCTTCTTGTGATACTGTCATACCTGACATAATATTATTAGCCGAATTAGATGATGCGATATCATCCAAAATTGCAATCCCTTTTCTTTTACATGACCGCTTTAATGTAATACCTTTGTTAATAATAGCATAGTTTTTTTTGGCATCTTTGAATATTGTTGGTAATTTGGCATTAATAATAGAACGAAGAAATTCTACATTATTTTTATCATGAAATCCTAAAAGATCAAGCATGGATATTCTGCCCTCTCCAGGTAAACGTGCAATTAAACTTGCAAAAAAATCTGGTTTTCGTGACGAATATTGAACATTAGTAAAGGTTTCGTCCCCACCATAATCTGCCCAATAAAAAATCAAAGTGTTATCTATGTTCTTTTCAATTGATAATTGGACAAAAGACTTATGAACTTTGGTAAATATAGTATATCCAGGAAGAATAGGAACCCATGTTCTGTCTTCATATTCAGGTTCACAACCATTAACTTTAATATCCAAATAACCACTAGTTGCAAGGCTTTCTCCTATACCAACTTCAGCATGTAAAGGTAAAACTTCATACTTTCTAGTATTATCTCGGACTAAAATACTTCTATTTTTGCGTTTAAACAAATAATATTTATTCGGATTATGTGTTAAAAGTCTTTCTGACCAGTGAAGAGTCATTTTTTCTAACAAAAATAAGGCAAGAATAAAATTTTAAAACGGTATGTAATATAAAATTTAACTATGACTAGGTGATTCGCAACTTACATAAGGTGATTCGCAACTTATTTCTGTCTTCTACTGAAGTTTTCAAGCTAAAGGTTTGTTATGAGCACCCATTTTAAAGTAATAGGAGAACGCGTTAGGTTTCAACGTGTCGGTTTTACATTTTTATTTATTTTTTTTTATCAAATTAAAAGGTTTAAAAAGTAACATTTTATTAAAACTCCTGAAAAAAAATTTTAGCCATATGATCAACGATGTCGATCCCTCTACCCTTAAATTACTTATATTTATATTTAGATATATAAATGTCACGCGATATATAGACCTGATTTGAAGCTTGACTCCCCCCCATCCCCTTTCAAATCAACTGATTTCTGGCATGCCCCTTACTAGAAAAATAGTTAAGTGATTAGTAGGTAAGAAATATAGTTAATCTTTCAAATTATTTAATTATTTATAGGAAAATTTATATCTAGCACCCCTGTAAAATATTTAAATCTAACCTCAGAATGTGATTTATATAATACTTACGTGAAGTAAAAAAATTGCTGAATAATTCTAAACTCTGAAGTAGACTATAGTCAACTTTCTCTATAATTACTCCTATTATATTCACATTCTACTATATAGTCATACCAGTTGAATGTTCAAAACACTTTATTATTAAAATCTATCCTATATAGTCACAATTTATCTATAGTCACTATCACATCTAAAGTTCTGAACTAAACCGTTCAGAGCTTTAATTACATCTAAAGTTCTGAACCAAACCATTTAGAGCTTTAATCACACCTATCCTCAAAAATCTTATATTAAAAAGAACCATTTATAATTACAGTTATATAAAGAATATATTAAATAACTTGGCATCTAATAATAATCATACGAAAATGTATCATAGCTTATTAGAATCGTCTTACTGAAACAAATTGAATGGTAGTAGTTTTATCTTTTTATGATTACTGGCTAATAAATTATTCAACAAAATATTAAAAATCAGCATTATAATATTTCTTGATTTATGTTTACTGTGCTATTTAACATTTTTGCTAAATTGCTCAGTACCTAGTGATTATAAAAGAATGAATAATAGTTCATTGGAATTGCCTTATTAAGACGAATTGAATGGTAATAAGTTCATCTTTCTGTTATCAATATTGATGGAGTTACTACTTAAAAACTATTTAATATTTTTTAATTTTAGAAATTAATCTAGTGATTAGATTTTGATGCATTTTATACCATTAGATTCATTTCATCAATACGAATTGAATGGTAGTAAGATCGTCTCTCTAGGATTAATATTGGCAGAGTTATTATACAAAAACCATTAAAATTTTTTAAT
This sequence comes from Rhizophagus irregularis, assembly GCF_026210795.1. Taxonomy (NCBI): domain Eukaryota; kingdom Fungi; phylum Glomeromycota; class Glomeromycetes; order Glomerales; family Glomeraceae; genus Rhizophagus; species Rhizophagus irregularis. The sequence continues at coordinate 3,207,267 of NC_089456.1, forward strand.
TTCAGAAATTAAACTAGTGATTGCATTTTAATGTATCTTATATAATTAGAATCATCTCATCAAGATGAATCAAATGGCGGTAAGATCATCCCTCTATGATTAATATTGGCGAAGTTATAATACAATAAAATTTTAAGTATAATTTTGGCCAAAATTATATTAATTTTTGCCTAAAATTATAATATATATTATATAAGAAATTTTTTATATAGTCACATCTCTTTATAATCACCAAATATGGACTGTTCTAAATATATGATTATAAAGAGAATTAACTGTATTTTTTAAAAAAAAATAAAGTTATTCTTTTAAAACAGTTCATATTTTATGAATATTTAACAATTTTTATTGATTTATAAGTAATCACGTTACATTTGTAAAAAAATTACCTACATGTACGGCTACATTATTTTAAATTGAAAAAAAAATGCCAAACATATCACATAACATAAATTTATAACTAAAATCATTTCTCTTATTTCTTAGGCTTATTGTTTATTACTCACATTTTTATGAAAAGCGGCATTATGTCTATTCCATTGTAAATATAACATTTATAAAAGCCTCTAGTTTTGGGCTTTCCTTAAGCATCCTGTTCCTTTTTTACACTACTCAAATGCCTTTGTTTAGGCGACTGATCTTTAGTAATAACTTTATTCAGATTTTTTACATTTTAAAGGTTTGTATCTATAATTTTTCTGTCTTTTTCAGTTTCATCTTCCTCTATCTGACTACTACTCTTTATTCTAGAATTAGTATCATTATTCTTCAGTCAATAAAACTATTCAATAATCTATGAGAATTTTTCTTTAATAATAACAAGGTATTATTTAACATTAGCAACTCAGTTATTTAGTAACAATATACCTGCTCACAATTTAATTCTTCATTATTGAGCTTAATCATATTGAGAATAAAGTTTCATATAATCCAAAAATCAACAATTTTACTAATAATTCTTAAATTAATACAGTTAACTTTTGTTATAATGAACCTTAGGTTCTAGACCTCAACTTCGCTATAAGGCTATAGTGAAGATTTCAAGAGATTTGATTGGTTAATTCGTTATAGCAAGAGGAAATTTATTATAATTGTCTGAAAAATTCACTATATCAATTATCAAGGGTTTGCTATATCAAGATTTGACTGTAATAATTAACAAATTTTAGGCTATATGAAATTTAACAAATTCTCTATAAAATCCAGTCAAATTTTTTTGCTAATTAATTGTAGCTTTCATATATTAAAAATAAGTTATTTTGCAATAAAAAATTTTTTTATATTTATAATTTTTCTTCTTATTTATTTTAATATATAAGAATATAAAAACTATTTATGATCAACTTTCAATTTTAATTTAAAAAAAAGTGTATTACTAATAGTAAATTTTTTTTATTTTGTATTAGTATTTTTCAAAAATATCAAAATATTACTAATAATGAATATCACTACTGATGATTTTTATCAGTTTGATTTTTTAAATCTTATAAAATTAATATTAAATTAAATAATTGATTGTATATATTAAATAATTATTTTATATATAAATTTACAAGAAGAAGAGTTTTGTTTAAAATTAAAAAAGCTGGTTTTCAAATAATTTTTAATAAAATGCAAAATTTTTATTTTTTTATTTTTTTACTTTACTAAAAGTTTTTTTTTTTGACAAAAATTTCAAAATTTTATTATGATTAACAGATTAACATCAAATAATTATTAATATATTTATTATTTAAGTTAAAATTTTGCAATTAGTATTTTCTAACTCTGGCCAAAATTATAAATCAGCACTTTAAATTCTAGCCAAATTGTTGAAATTAAGTGGTAATAATCACCATTAATGAAATTAGTAATGCCCATAATTTTTAATAAATAAAATATTTATTAATATACAATTTGAATAATTAATAAATTGAAAGATTTCTAATTATAGCTTATTTTTTTTTTATTATTGCATTTTGATTAATTGCAATTAGTATAAATTGGCATTCTATTATATGGAAGGTCATTGATATTTGATTGATTGTCAATTTGTTAAATTTAATTATTTAAATATCTAGTATCTTATCTAGTATCTTTTTGATCAAATATTCTGGCCTAACTCTTACTTTTACACTTCTTTTAATCAATACTTTAGAAATGTTTATTAATTCCAATCTGCATAAATCAATATAAATTTATTCTTTCAAAGTACTGTACATAAAGTTCAATAAAGCTTAAAATAAGCACAAAAATAAACTAAACTAATATGTTAAAAATAATATACAAGAAAAATTATGTATATATATAATGATAATGAAATTGAGGAGAAAAAGAAACTCTTCATGATAATTTTCTCATGTTAAACTTCAGTCCTATAATAAAAAAAAATTCAATTAATTTAAATTTTAATATTAATAATAATATTTATTAATGCTATATAATAAGTCTTAATAATCACCATTCTAATCTTCTTTTTGGTTTATTAACAACAGGTTCAGTGGGTTCAGTTGTTACCGGATCCGCAAAAGGGTCTGCAAAAGGGTCCGTATATGTTGAATTACTATCATAATTATCGGATGTATTTGAATTTGTTCTAAAGTCAAAAATAAGAAATATAAATAAAATGTAAAAATTTGTGTTCAGTCAAACATAAATAGAAATTATTTCTAATTACTTTGAAGAAAAGGCATCAAAATCAATTAGATCTCCGAAATCTTTATGAATCTATATTGGAGGGAAAATATTTTATTAATTAAACTTTCATCCACAACTAAATTAATGATAGTATATATTTCCTTAACTAAATTTAAAATACCTTTGCAGCCTCTTCAGCTTGATTTTTCTTTTTATTTAAACCAAGCCCAGATATATCATCATCGATTTCTTTTTGCTTTTGTAATTTAATGTTTTTAATACCAGAAGTAACATTATTTACTTCATTATCGCTACTATTAAATTCTGAATATAAAGCTAAAGCATCTGTAACTTGATCATTTGATTGTAAAAGTGGTCCTATAACCAAAAAAATTGTTAAAATGCATTATATTTACAATTCTATATATAGATATTTTAAAAAAATCTTAAGTATAAATGTTACCAATTCGACTTTTATCTGTTACTGCCGTAGGAATCATTTTCATTAATATTTCAGATGATGATTTGCATTTATGGACTAATTCCTAAAAGATGATAACATTGTAATTTATATATTAATTTAATAAAAAAAGAGAAGGAATGTTATCATAATCAACTTACTTGTAACTCTGTATCTTTTGTTAAATCAGAACCAGGACTTAATAAAGTAAGCGCGTTAACAAGATTTGTAGCATTTTGTGTTGCCAACCCTATAGTTTCGTTAATCTAAAAAAAAAAAGAATTTATTTTTAAAAAATTAATTATATAACATACATAAATAGATATAAAACAAAGTAATATTCACTTTTTCTGGAGAATAAGTCACAGGTCGCGTTTCAGATTGTTGTCCCTTTTTAGATCGTACACCAGATGTTCCACTTTTACTTTTTTCTTTGTCTTTTTCTTTATTAGTAACACTGGAAGATGATGATGAATTTGACGAAGATGTTGATTTTGATCCTGGCCCTTTTGTACTAGCTGCAAGCCCAACATTACTAATGCTAGTTCTATGTGTTGTTCCGTTATGTAAGTTTGCTAATGTTTCATATCCTGGTTTATTCTTGAATTCTGTTGACCATTCTGCAAACAACAATAATAATCTTTTATGGACTCTAGGATCAGTATACTATATAAATATAAAAGTATATTATAATAATATGTAATAAATTAATTCATTGGAGAATAAGGAAGGAATATAGAATAAGTACCGGAGATATTGCCATATTTCTAAGCCTTTCAGTAAATTTATAAGTAGCAATTTGAGCTAAATTAAAATTAAAATTTTAATTATTAAATTTAATAGTAATATTTGATCAACGAATTTTCTTTAAAAATCATATAACGAACCAACGAATTTATCACCACAATTTTCCGTTAAGGATTTTAAAATCTATAAAAGAATTCATATTAAACATAAAAATTTTAAACGTATTAATTAAATATACTCTTACCGTTATTGCTCGAATTTGTGAATGAATATTTCCATATTTCAAAGCATGTTTTAATGCTTTACTAGCTTCTTTTGGTCTAAATCATTCATTGATTTAAAAAAAAACTTTATACATAAAAAATAGAGTAAATGATAATCAATCGTACCCTGTTGCCTGTATATTAATAACTTCACATAATTCAAATATATCAGCAAAATCGTCTTCCTTATATTTTTCCGATGTCATGCGTTCTACAGTAAACAAGATAATTTAAATTGGATTGACTAAATTTAAATATTAATATATACATTAAAATCTTACCAATCCATTCTGTCACTGCTGTTCTTGTAGCTGTTTTAAATACTCCCATTATTCGATAATTTGAATATATTTAATTAATGGAGCTGAGAAAAAAAAATTTAACAAATGCTCAAATTTATTTGTTTTCCATAATGAAGTTTACGATATTGATTAGTAGTTTACAAATTAATAAATGAAATACAACTTACAAAATATAAATCAAATTTTTCAAAAATGAAAATTTATTTTTTTAACAACATATATACATATATAAAGTTGAATAATGGAAGTATTTTTTTAAAAAAAAAGAGAGCGAACAAAGATGACAGATAAACTACTATAGAAAAAAAGCTGACCAGTTTTTCGATCGGTTTTCTTTGCTATAATATAACGGTAGGTTACTTGATCACGCGCTGATCACTTAGGAATTAATCACGTGATAACTGATATTAAAATATTCTTCCCAGCGTCGTCCGACCTGCATAAAATGTCACCCCGCGTCACACCCCACCGTTTTCATTTTTTTCATAAGTATTCTGGGAACAGAAAATTTTTAGTGGTGAAAAAAATTATTTTCACACCCATTAAACATCACTGGTCACGTGGAGGTAGAATTTTACTGGGGTAAATTATTAAAATATATATCCCTATTAATCAATTTTAAATGACGTAACATAAGACTTCAAGGCAAAAATTACCTTTTTACCCTGCTTCACCTAGTATCCTACAGACCTTCTTGCTGTAAAATATTTATTTATATTATGCAGAGGGGGTGATGATATAATTACACAGGTCAAAAAGGTAATTTTTGTGATCTTGAGCTATACACTACATAAAAAGGTATTGACCAAAATAATTATATAGATCTTTTTTTTTATAGATAATTCCAGCCAGAATTTATTTCTTTTTAGAAGTTGACTGGCATTATCATAATTCTAGTTCTAAAAAAATATGTAGAGCTAATAGTAATTTTTTTTTGGCTGCACCTTATCTTTATATATATAACTCAGGGTTCTCATAATATGGCAAATACAAAAATATAATAAAAATTGTAAAATTATATCTCTAGATACATTAAATAACCAAACTAACTTTTTACATTCTTATTACTATATTATAATTATTATTATTTTATTTTTAGTAATCATATTTATAATTCTAACATTTTTAATATATCCAATAATCCAATTGAACATTTATATAAACTAAATTACCAGCTATAATTATTACAAATAATATATTTTTTGAAGTAAAAAATCTTTTAACCATATAAAATAAATAGCAATTGCTTATTAATAATATTGATATATAATTAAATAATAAAATAATACTTCTATTATTTTATTTTTATATAATTAGAACTATAAAAAGTATTATTAATTTTATATGTTATATTTAATTTTATAAATATTTATTATATTATAGTAGAGTTTAAAATGAAATTAAAAATTAAATAATATTCAAAATATAATAATCATGTATTCTTCTGAAGAAATTTTCCTAATTCTTCGGAATTCTACACAATCTGAAGAAAAAATATTTTACCCCTGAGAATCACCATTTTTGGATTGAATCCATGACTTACTAATAACTAATAAACACTATCATTTTTCAAAATTGAATAAATTTTTTGCATTAAACCTTTTGTTAGTTATTAAATTTATTATTTTATATCCTGCATAAAAAGGAACTACAAGAAAAAACTGTGAAATTCGGAACTAGAATTTCCAAAATTCGAAACTCTTTCAGTTCGCCCTACACGATACAAATTTGTTAACATGTTATAGAATATTGTCATTTCGTTATTATGACGGAATTGTGAGAATTTTTGTAAGAAATGGGTTGAAAATTTGTCATTTTAACGTGTTATAAATGCTAAAAAAGGGACATTTTTCAGTTATTAGCTATTAGGAATTTTGTAAAATAGAACTTTAAAAGAAAATCAGATAAATCTTTAATGTTAGATTTATCGTTGTTTTATTTTTTATACTATATACTGAAATCTGATAGATTTATTATAATGCAGGTTACTTAGTTTTCTACATATGCATCACGAACTTAATCCAAAAATGGTGATTCTCAGGGGTAAAAATTTTTTCTTCGGATTGTGTAGAATTCTGAAGAATTAGGAAAATTTCTTTGGAAGAATACATGATTATCAAAATATAATTAAATATAGATTTAAAGTAATAATTAATTATATTAAATATTAAATATAATAATTATAAATAACTTATTGAGTCAAATAAATTACTTGATAGTGTATATATAGAGTACAATTTAATATGATAAGTGGGTTGTAATTTAATTATATTAGAGTAGTATATATAATTATTTACTTTTCATATTTTCTATTTAATTTTATTTTAATAAAATCACAAATGTGATGCAAAAGTAAAAAAAAAAAATTATAAATAATTGCAATAATATAATATAATAATAATACAATAATTATATAATAGAAATGATTAATAATAAAATGAAAAAATATTACAATAGTTATATAATTAATATATGGGGTCTTTGCAATAGAAAGGTACGAAACTCAAAAAAACATCAAAAATTGAATTAATATTAAATTTGCATTTATTTCAATAAAAAAAACATAATTAGCATATAAAGTAAAATTAAATTTTTTTTTTGAGTTTTGTACCATTTTATTTGTTAAAAATAAGGAATAATAAGAAAAACTTGAAATTTGTCAAATATTAAATAATTTAAAATTTCAAATTAAGACAGAAAGTATTTTATATAATTTTTATCAAAAAAAAAAACTTAAAAAAATATTAATTTAAATAAATTTTTAAATAAACTTAGAATTTATAAGAAAAATTCTCTTTTTTTTATTATATTTGTATTATAAATTCTTTATTATTTCAATAATTTTAATTATAAAACAAACTATTTTCTAATTTAAAAAACAATTTTAAAAAAAAAATTTTGTTAATAAAATAAATAGAAATTTAATATTAAAATATAATTGGATAAAAGGAAATTTACTAAAAATAATGAAAATTTTATTATTTTTTTTTAATTTAAAACAAATATATTATTCAAAAATAAATATTTTTTCTTTTTTTTTCCTATAATAAATAAAATTTTATTATTATTTCATATTAAAAAATAAGAAAAATTTGATAAATTTAATAATAACAAAAAATCTTATTGAGTAATTGATCTTATTAACTTAATAAAAGTTGTTTCTTTTGAAAAGTTACATCTAAAAATAAATTATTTATTATTAGTTAAAGGATTCTTATTAAAATTTTATTGAAGTAAAAATTTTTTATTAAAAAATCAATTTTTTTATGTTTATACAAAAACTATCTAAATAACTACTATTAAATTCTTAAAAAATCTTTTTCTCTTGCAAATTTATATATATTTTGCTATTAAAACTATTTATTTATCTAAACTTTTAAAAGGATTTCAAAAAAGTTTATTTTTTAATATAAATTTCTTATATATATAAAAAGAAACCAAATAAAAATATATTTTCATTCTTATTAAATATAAATAGTTATAATACATTATTTTATTAATAAAGTTTTGAAATACATCTTATTTACCAATTTTTTATGTATAAATAAAAGAATTTATAGTATTTACATCAGAAAAAATTGGCTGTGAAATTAAGTAAATATGATGAATATAAAAAAAAATCTTTGAAATATTATAGTTTCAGATTCTATCTGATATTAATATTATGTATAAAAGAAAAATTCAAGAAATCCTTATTATTAATTCTTTTTTTTTAAATGCAAGCTAAAACTGCTTATTATTAGTAATGAATTGCTTATTCAATACTTATATGATTGATAAATTTATTTTCTAATATTATAAAAAATTAATGAATAACTTTAATTTAATTCTAATTGATTTGATTATTAATTTTAAATAAATTATAACAATATAAATAAAATAAAAATAAAAGAAAAAAATCATTTATTTTATGTAAACTACATTATTCTATTTTATTAAGAATCTTTTATTTCATTATCAATTTTTTATTTTGTATTTTTTTATTCTTTTAAATCTTTAAGTTTTTGATTTTGTTTTTTTAACTCAATTATTTGTTGTTGAAGTACTTTAACTTCTTCATTTAGATCTTTTGGTTCTGGAATATCTAATAAATTTCTTAATCTTTTACTGATATATATAGGATGATAAATGAAATAAGTTTTTTTATTATCAATTGCATGAATTAATTCACGAATATCTTTAACAGGAATATCATAATAACTAAAATGATTAATAAATAAATATAATTAGAAAATATATAAAAATCAAAAATAAAAGTTTAACATTAACAAATTTTATACTTACATCCAATATGGATTCCATTTTTTTTTTAGACAAGCTGGCAAATAATATAATTCAATTTCCCTAATAATCTTTTAAAAATAATTGATAAAGTTTATGATTAGAATTATATAAAATATAATAAATCAAATAATATAGATACAATAATTTATAATAAAATAAAATACCATTGCTTTTAGAAGAAAAAATTCTTCATATTTATTGTATTCATTAATTGCTAGATTAAGCAATCCAATAAATAAGTTCATAAGATAAATTATAAGAAATGTAAATAAAACTAATAAAATTGTTACTAGAGTAGAATCATAATAAGTGTCTGCCGAAAAAGCTTCAGGATTGCCTATTGTTTAAAAAAAAAAAAATTAAAAAATAATTGGAATGATAATTGAATAATAAATTATTTACATACCTATAAGCAGTAAATACACCGATAAAAGTGACCTAATAAAACCATCAAACAGATTTTTTTTTGAATTAGGGTCTTCAATAAATGTAACATTCTGATATATAGTACCATTTAAAAAAACATGATATACGGTGGTTTTATTCCATGGACTATCTATATTATTAGGTTTATAATCACTAGGATCAAAAATACTAGATGGAATAGATGGAATTGCATTATCGTCTGCTTGTAAAATAAAAAATGCATGGGCAAATCCAAATAAAAGAAAAAATAAGACTATTAAGAATGGAAAAGCTTTTTTAGGAACTCCGATAATTATGGCAAAATAAGTTCCACATAATTGAAATACTCGAAAAAATATCAAAAATTTAAAACTTAATAATAAATTAGAAATTGCTCTAAGTCCTTTGGTCGTTTCATAATTAGTGGTTGTAGCAAGATCTATACGATATAGTATATCCCCATATTTAATAATAATCCAATATATAGATGTGATAATAGGTAGAGAATATGCTCCTATATCTATTAATAATAAAAAGAATTAGAAAAAAAGAAATCCAAGTAAATAAATATTAAAGCATGTGCATCTTACCCAAATAATTCCATGGGTCATAAAAATAATTTCTTGGATCTGGTAAACATTGTCGAATTTCAAAAATTAAATGTATAAGACCAAGTATAATTGAAATTATAAAAAAAATATCTTCGTTGTCTAATGCATTATTACTGTAATCGTATTTTAATGTAGAAGCCAATGCAAAAAAAAGAAAAAACATAGCATAAAAAACCCAAATTATTAAATAATATTTTTTCCCAAAATTCCTCCATTTAAAATCTATAATGGCTGCAAAATTCCACCATCTGTAAAAATTATCGGTATCTATATTACTAAATAGAAAAGATCTATCTTCATTTAAAAATTTGTTCCAAAAGCTTTTTTTATCTTTATCATCACAAAATTCGGAAAAAGGAATGATAAGCCTAATTGCTGGAGTTTTTTCTTGTTTAATTGGTTTAATTATATCTTTCACCAAACTTGTAATAAAAGACGATTTTTTAATATAAACCTCTCTTGAATATGCCTTATAAGGTGAAGTTGAATTTATAATAGATAAACAAGTGGGATCTAGTATGAGAGATTTACATGAAATATACTTCATTATTAAATTAGAATAAAAATGATTACTTAAATCAAATAAATTTAAATTAATAAAAGGAAACATGTAATTGGGATTTTCTGAATCATCTTCAATTAATTTAATAACTTTATCAAAAATTGATTTAACGGCAAATTCAATAAAACTTTCATCAATTTTTTCATCAATAATCTTTGATAACATTTCTAAATAAAATCTTGAAAATTCCACCGGATTATTTATAATACTAAGAAAGTATCTTTCATATTTTTCACATTCTACATTCTTGTACTTCTGGTATTTCACAATATTCTTAAATAAGTGACTAAAATCTGGCGGCGGTAATGATGAACATTCCTCAATATCTTTAATACCTTTATTACATCGACAGTATCGAAGTCCTAAATCTTCATTTTCGTAAATTGTGTAAATTAAGATTTCACTCTTAGTAATTAAAGCCAGATCCTGATTATTTAATTGTTTGTACGAAATTACATCATTGCAACTATATTTTAGTACTGTTTTCCTTCCGTCATTTTCGTCATTTTCGTTACTTTCGTCATTCTGTGATTTTTTAGATCCTTTAATTATATAATCTTTAGAATTATTTTCAATTACAAACTTTAGAAGTTTACCCTCTAGGTTATCTTCTTTTATTTCATTTTTAAGCATATCTTTTATGTCGTTGAAAATAGGTAAAGTATAAATATTACTATGATATGTCTTGTTTAACTCTTTGTTTAATATTGTCTGATCTTTCAACTTATCTGTGATCCAATTATTCTTTTCCAACTTTTTATTAAATTTTATATCAAAATTTTGGTTGTTGTTAATGTTAATATTATTAATACCATTACCGTTGTTTATATATTGGGTAATATCAATTGCATCATCATCAGAAGTTTGAAAGGGATCTAAAAGTATGTATTTTTTATCTTTATCATCAATATTATAAATAATTAATCCTTCAGAATCATCTTTTAAAGTTACAAATTCCATTGGAATATAATCTTTTTTATTTTCTACATATTTAGAAATCCACATTCCATTTTCCATCCCATTTTCCATTGCATTTTCCTCGTTTTTCATTGAAAATATATTAACTTTACCACAAATATTTAATGCAATTAATGTTTGACTTTTATTTATTACTATATTAACACTACGTTTATCTTTATCTGCATAGTAATTACGCAACTTATCATCAAATAAGAAGTATTGATTTTCACATGTACATTTCGTACATGTCATCATCTTCAATAAATCATATTGAGTCATTAATTGGAATCCATTAAAAAGAAATAACTTTGTTTGATATACAAAACAATGAACGAAATCATCTTCATTTACATTTTCTATATCATATTGTTGAAAACACTTCCAAATACCATTTGCTGTTTCTGGCTTATCTTCAAAAGAATACAAATAAATTTTGTGATTTTTTGCTTTTTTTGCTTCTTCATTTAATGATACTACAACCAAATGAATAGGGCCACTAGAACCATTAGAAAGAAATCCAATCGAATTCTTTTTAATAGAAAATATATTTTCATGCTCTAGATTCCTTAGTCGAAACAGATATTTGACATTATTTAAATCAATGCTTAAATCAATGAGACCTATAATATAAGTTATTAATTAGTTAATATTTTATTATTTAAATCAATAAAATCTTATTTAAACTTACAATACTCATCGTTTTTCTCGTAATAGCATAATAAATAATTTTTATATAGTTTAAGTAATTCAACATTTTTCTGGTTAACGTAATGCGCACTGTATTTGGATTGTCTGTTATCATTCTCATTAACTAACCATCCAAGAATTGATTTATCTTCGCTACTATAAATAACAAAATAGTCTATATTATCAATATTATCATCAACTTTTATTGATGAATGAGACATGTCGTATAGACGAAATTTTTTATTCAACGAAATTTAAAAGACTTTTTTTTTTAAAAGCGCCTTTTTATTTAATATTACTAAAACGTCAACTACATTTAATGATAAGCGTATCAAAACTCGTTTTAACTTCATTTAAAATTGACATTTTAAGATATGTTCACATGCTCTGAGTTCCATTACTATATAGGGAATGCGCCCGAGTTCAAGCATAATTAGAAGATAAAAATCAACCACAATAAAAATCACTGCATCAAATTGTAGTTACCAAAAATAATAACTGTAGATTATCAATGATGATCCGACATGCATCGAGAATTAACATTACATTAGGGTGTACCATCAAATAATTAAATCAAAACATATGTAAAGTATCATATAAAAAATTATTATCAGAGATTTTTCTGACAATTCTGCCGGTTAATGGGTCAAACGGAATTTTTGTCGGATATTTTAAAATGGCATTATTATTAAATGCCATTATTATTATTAATTATTATTATGATTTAAAATTATTATTTCATTATTATTATAAATACAAATATCATACATAGTTTATAAATAAAATACAACGAAATTATTTTTTTTTAGAAAAATACTAGTCAAATAATAGATCTGCTGCATCAAATTGTCCTAAAATTACATTTGTAATCTAAGTCGTGCAATGGACCTTTTTAATACTAGACTTGTCAATATTTTCAAATAAATTTGAGCCAACAAAAAAACCTTAGTTTGATTGTTGTAATTTCTTGATTCATATTTGGAAGGCATTTTTCCCGTGAAAAAATCAGAAATCTTGGAAACTCGATAAATCATGTATTATTAGTTTTTATGCAATACTAAAAGACTAAAAAAATACACGATAGCTTAAAGAATAACGAAATACCTCGATTTTTTTAAAAAACAAGTAAAGAAAAAATGTTTTATTATTAAGGATTAACTAAGAAAGCTGGTTCTAAACGCGGATGGCCTTCTTTGAAAAAAATAAAGATATTACACGAAAAAGACAGCTATTTTGGATATTCTTGCAGAATTTGAAACGTAAATAGTGGGAATGAGTTAGAATTATGGAAGTGTGAAATTTTGTCTATTTTAATATGAAGTTTCTTATAAAGTTTATGAATTATAATGATCGTCAAAAAAATCTCTGATAGTAATTTTTTATATGGTACTTTACATATGGTACACCCTAATATTACATTAATGTTACAGAAGTGTTACAGATCGTGCTTTACGTACTTACGTTATTACAACGGTCATTTTGGGGTTAGCGCGTGCGACGAAAAAAGGGTTTGGAAGCAAAAGAACATTAGTTTAGCGAAAATAGAAAGATCACGTAATTATTTAACATGTAATTTTAAACTATAAAAATATTCTTAAAAGAAAACAAATTACTTTTATTTCGTAAATAAATTTAAAAGGTTGTTTCTTTTCTCTTTATTTAATTGATCCTGTTGGCTAAAGATACAATTATTTGGAAAATATAAATTAAAATCTTATTAAAAATTAATTTGAATATTAAAACGATTAAACATGATGATAGTACGATAATTGGTATTATAGCTGGTTTGATATGAAATATAATATATGTAGCATAAATAATAAGTTGAGGTATTTCTCCAAATAATATTATAGCAATATTCGCAATCAGAACCGATTTTTTTTTTTTTTTAATTAAATCTGGCGATTTGTCTCGTAACGCATTCATATCAACTAGTATTCCAAAAAGAATAAAAATTTTCATGTTTACTTTTTCTTCTTTTTTTACTTTTCTGTTTACTCTAACCATAATAATTATAAATATTAAATGGATAAGTAGTGGAAGTATTAAAAAGATCATACTATAAAAAAAAAGAAAAATCATCATGTTAAAAAAAAAGTTGTTTTTAAGTTGATGCAATAATAATTCAAGTATTTTAACAACTTAAATGTTTTCTTACGTTGCAGGTAAAATCCATACAAAATCTCCTTTATGAAAGATTATAAATGCAATATCTAACGCTAAGTCAATTAGAATCAATCCAGATAAGAAAATTGGGAAAAAGTCCCTAAAGTCTCTTTTGATAATAAGCAACAACCCAATAACAAATAAAATACAAGCCGCGGGAAGAAGGCCCCAATATTTTTTCCAAAGTTTTTCGGTTATAGGAGCTCCATATGATGCATCGAGAAACCAATTCAATTCTGATAATGAATTCATGTCTTGATATGTAATTGTTTCATTTAAATCTTTTGCAAGTTGTTCTGAACTAGATTGTCCATTTTTGGAAATATCAACTCTGAATATAATCTGATATCGATATACTTCATGCGCATTATTAAATAAATATGAATTTTCATCTTTTTTTAAATACATATGTTTATCATAAGTATAATAAGTGATAAATGAGCATGATCCTTTACATGAAGTTGCATCATGTTGATAATATTTGGTGATGTTTAAACATAGTCCATCACATGATATTGCTCTACTTAATATAGTTCCCAATACATTTACACTATTTTTTGTTGTGTCCTGATATCTTATATAACCTAACGATCCTTCAAGTGTTAATCGGATAATTGTACTTACTGTTCCTATTGAAAAAAAGTAAAAAAGTAAAATGTTTAATATATTGAAAATGAAAAAAATACTTTATTTTGTAATGTAAAGTCAAATTTACCCCCTGTTTCAACATCAGTTGAAGAAGATAAATCTAAAAAAAATTTTTTTTTTTTTATTATTAGTATTATGACACGCAATTATATATCGAGTATGAATGCTGATTACCTGTAGTAAAATTCCAAATGTTTTCTCTAATACCAATAACATTTTGACCACTTTGTTCTTTTACAAAATCATGATCAACAGTAATGTAATAACGAGCACTAAATTTATTTAGGGCAGAGGGTAAGATCGTCAATTTAACAGTATTTTCGTTTTCAAATTCAACAAATTGTTTATTTGTTGCGGGAATAGTTTGTTTTAAAATAATATCATCTCCATTAACTTGGAAAACACTAAAACTTCCTGTTGATCTAATTACAGGTGTATTATATGTAATGGTAAATTCTTGATTTGTTGTAATTATAGAATTTTTTAATGGAGTTGTGGATAATATTTTCGAACATCCATATCCTCCTGGTCCTCCTGGCACCGTTCCATCTCCTCCTACAACTAAAGAAAAAAAGTTAAAAAATATATACATTTATTTATTTCAGTTGTCTAAATTTTACCTGTAGAAAAATTTGTAAATTGATCAGTTGATATAATGGGAATTTTTTGTCTGTTAATCTCATCAAAAATTGAAGCAGCTTTTGGAATAGCAACAATAGTGTTATTGGGAAGTACATGACTAGTGTAAAAGAATTCCCAAGGAGCCTGATGCCAATCCCAATCTCCATGAATTACTCCTTCATTATCAATAGTAAAGGCACTTCCATTTCCATTAATTCTATTCATTGTTGTAATAAAATACCCACCAAAATTTAACGGCAAAACGTCAGTAATAACGTCATTATTCGATAGATTTAAATTTAAAACAATTACTTTTACGATAACCTCGTCATAACTTAAAAAGAAATCAATTTCATTATATATTACTTGATTTCCATTAGTTGTTTGAATAATACAACTATAACCTGATGATTGATATGCTATATTACATACGTATATACGTAATCTAGTTACTGTGTTATTCCAATAAATCCTAAAAGGACCTTTCATTTCACCTGTAGAATCTTTTTGTATAAATCTAGCAAATATTGTTGTTCCATTATTTATATTTATATCACTTGTTATTATACAATATCCACCATCTTCTATTGCGAATACGTTTGTAAGATACGAGTTAAATGTGTATATAGAAACCGGGGGGTATATTTGTCCTTCTCCTATTTTTTCTCTAATAAATAAGTTGTTAAAATTTTATGAACAAAAATAAAAAAAAAACTGTATATATAATTTTAACTTACAAACTACTATCAAATTTATAAGTTCTCCAAAAAATTTTTTCATTCTTAGATTTATAACATACATATATAAGTCCTTTACTATAAATATTTTTAACAATTTTACCATTTTCGCATGATTCCTCGAATGTACTAAAAAATACAAATTTCAAAATCAAGAAGTAATCCAAAATAAAGCGTTGATATATACATATATATTTATTTTTACGTACCGTTTACTCAAATTGTTGAGAAATTTCATCTTTTTATTTGTTTCCACTCCGATTAAACTAAAACAAGTGTCACCATTTAATAAAAGGTTACAATAATATGATGTAATAATAATATTATTCGAATTGGTATGAAAATTTATTTTATCCTTAATTAATCTGCATTCTGGTGCATTAGGATTACTATCGCAATATCCAAATTGACATCTCCATATCTTTTGTGAATTTGGTTCGCCGCATACATTACACCCTGAAGCATTTGGATTATAAATACAATCATTACATCCAGGTAAATACGGTTTATTAGAACAATTTGGTACACATGCTAAAGCGCCTGGATATTTCACACAATCCAACGGACATCCAGGTGTTCCAGATGTTTCAGTACAATTCGGTAAACAATTGGGAGCTGTTGGATATTTCGCGCAGTCCAATGCCGCACCATTACACCCAGGAACAACAGGTTTTTTACCCGCTCCGTCAGTTCCGTCGCATATTGGAATTACTTCACATTCCAAGTGTTTTGGATTTTTGTCACAATTAACATTACATCCAAATCCATAAGGATTGACATTACATGAACTTTCCATCGGAGGAATAGTATTCATTCCAATAGTTGAATTAAAACAAAAATTTTCCGCAGGAATATAATGGGTTACAGTATTTATTGGTGACCGATCATTAGTAGGAATTATAATAAAAGATAAATTTTGCACCTTACAATTTTCAGTTTCAAGTTTGGTTAAACTTAATAAGATAGATCCATTTTTAAAACTAGTGCTTTGAATTATTTTAAGATCAGTTTCAATTTGAAGAGTAAACTGTTCAGCCAAGGCCAATCGGGACAAGACAATTGTAATGAAACAAATATAAAATAATATCATCGTAGGTCTCATATTATTAAAGTCTAAAAAGATTATTATTGTATTTGGAAGTAGTGGATAAGAAAGAGTCCAATGGATGGATACTTTTTTAACTCTAATAAGAATTACATTGTATAAAATGGTGAAATTTACAAGTCGTGTTACATTGTATTCACAGTAATCATTATGCATTTTTTTTTACTTTTTATTACGTATACAAATTTACAATTATAATATTGTGTGTTAACCTATCGGAGAAAATTCACGTGATCACGATTTTTAACGTATAACGGTATTCAAATTTGGTATTTCATTTAAATTTCTTATTTTGCTATTAAAAAATAGAGTTTATGTATCATGTGCATATTTTTTTTGTAGTCAATTTCAACTTATTATAACTACCTCATTGAGGTTAATTAAATGAACCAAGATTATCTAGCCCCTCCTAAAGATGATCAAACAATATTTTTTAAATATTCATTACAACGAAATAAATAAATAATCATTCTGTATATACTAATACTAGTACAATAAACTGTTTATTTAAATTTCTCTCATGTGAACAGACACAATATTGTCAAAATTTTTATAAATATAAAAATTTTTATGTTGCTTATTACATTCATTATTTCAAATTTAGCTTCAAAGTACCCTGCCGTCTTTATGTTCAACTACAATGAAAAAAAATTGATGAGCTTTGATCCTTCTAAAACGGGAGATGATCATGTCGAGTTTTTCTTTTTAATCTAATACCATTATAATAGCAAGTTTGCGTAACGACTACGGATAGTGGCTACTTTAATAGATTTTGGTATGAAGCGCCTAATGCAAGATGAAATTGACGAGATGAATAATACAATATTATCACAAATAATAGCAAGAAATATACCAGATTATCTCCTTAATTATAACTACTTTTTTTTGTATTTTTTTTCTTTTATTTTATTTCCTATTATGCCACTTCTTTTTAAATGCGTTTCGCAAATCGTTTGATTATTAGTCTCGGAATTTGACTTTCGAACTCTATACTTGTTTTGAAATATATACAGTATACTGATTATAACAATCAACAGATTATTAGAAACATTTTACATTAAATAAAGAATATCGAATCAAATTTGCTTAACAAATATTTATATATTAAAATATTATATATAAAATACCTTTCCCTATTATGCATTAAATTTTAATTTTCAAGCCCTTTTCTAATTATATTTCCTTATTATTATGTTTAATGTTTTTCATCTTTAAATAACGAAAGAAATGATTCTGAATAAATCGAAATTCTACAATTGTTGAACTGTAAAACGCGACAGAAAAAATAGTTTGTGCATCGTGTTACAGTATAATAGTACAAATCAAAACATCTTGAATGTACTATACAATATATTCCTATTACAAATATATTTTATTAATTTATTATTACAAATTCTTTGTAGAAGAGATAGGTCATTGTATAAATTAATTCATTTTTCATATTGATCATTTTCTCGTCAATTAACGGTAAAGGAATCTACTTGTACAAAAAATCATAATAAAAAAAAATTATACATAATAAAAATTTCCAAAAAAAATATTGCCTGATACCTGAAAAGAAGTATCACCCTGTAAAAAAATTTTTCCGTTTTTAGTTCCGTTTTACTCCGTTTGCGTTGATAAATAGGAGTTTCCATGTTTTTTCCGTAAAGGGCTCATATTCACGGAATTAATATGGAAACATCACTTTAATAAATAAAATGATATATATGTTTAAATCGTTCAATCAACAAACTGATAACAAACTGATAAATAATTGAGAATTCATCAATTAATAAAATGGATAAGTTTTTGGATAAGTCACTAAAAGATTACTGAATGTTTAAATTAATAAAATGGATAAAATACTTAAAATTTATTATGATAAAATGGATAAAGCAATTAAAATTTATTGAATAATAAAATGGATAAAATTCGGATGGAAAACTGAAAATTTATCATAATATTTAAATGGATAAAATTCGGATAAAATGCTGAAAATATACTAAATAATTAAACACTGTAACTTTAGTATACAATTACTGATAAATTTTAATTAAGCAACAGGTACACTATATAACTCCAACTGTTTAGATTTCTTGCTGGATCTTGTTCTACGTGAAGTTTCTATTGGTTTCTATTGGGAAGTTTCTTTTATTCCCTTTTACCTTTCCTTTTTTTACCTGTAAATTAATCAAATAATGTATAAGTATAATAAAATTTATTGAGAAAATAATATATTTTGCCAAAATACCAGGAGTTTCTACAGCAATTTCAGTTGCAGCTGGAGTATTAACTTCGGAAGTAGTAGATGATAAATTTACTATATTGTTTGTAACTGGAGTATTTAATTCAATGTTAGAGAGTGGTAAACCTGCTGTTTCAGTTACAATAGGAGCATTAGCTTGTGAAGTCACTGTTTTGGTTGTAAGTGGAGCATAAATAATAGATGGTGAAGTTATTTCTACTGTCAACTTAAAATTATGAGATGTTATAGATATTATGGAAAAAAATTACCTGAAGTACTTCCAGAATCTTGTAAATTGTCAGTTATTTCATTACTCATACTACTATTTATATATACTTCTTGGGAGGTCAGACATTTTTCTTTTTAGGTGATGGCAGTGGAAGGCCATGTTTCTTTGTTTCAATAATTTTCTTTTTTTTTTCTTGGTCAACTGTAAAATTCTTTTAAAAATAAAAATAAAAATAAAAATTTATGCTTAATTTAGCAAATTAAGTACTGTTACAATATAAAGCAACCCATTCTCTAAGGATGAAATCAGCCTCAGAAACTGGAAATGTTAGGTTTGCCTCTTTGAACTACAAAAAATATTAATTAATTTGCTTTCTGCAAATATAAATTTAATTATTAAGCACTTACATCTCTAATAACTTCTTTCACTTTCCTTTTTTGCTGGCAAGATATTGATTCACCATGTAAAGTCTTGAGACTAGTGTTGCCTGCCGTATTAGTTGTAATAGAGTTATAAGGTTATAATGTTTTGCCGTAAAGTTGTAACTTTTTGCCATAATTTTTCAACCAGTTGTAATTAGTGTAAAGTTCATAATTAGTATAATGTTTAAAATCGTTTAATGTTCAAAACAGATGTAATACAGTCAAACCTTGATATAGCGAACCCTTGATATAGTGAATTTTTTAGACAACTATAATAAATTTCTCCTTGTTATAACGAATTAACTAATTAAATCTCTTAAAATCTTCACTATAGCCCTATAGCGAAGTTGAGGTCTGGAACCTAGGGTTCGTTATAACAAGAGTTGACTGTAAAGTAAATTTAAGATATTATTTAATTATATCCAAATATTTTATGATGCATTGTTATAATATTATCATTATTATTTTAAAGTGCTATGTGTGAATTTGTAACAGAAAAATAGAATGGAAATATTTCAGAATATCGCAAGATAAGTATAACTAAAAAATGCTATTTGGTTAAAAAGGTATATCAGTTTAATCACTTTAATGTTATTATAATTGACATAACAATAATTAAGTAATAACAAATTATTTTAGTACAAATCAAATAATCCAGATTTTCCATTATCAATTGGTGATTGGGCTATTCAAATGATAATGCGTCATGCTATCAATCAACATATTCATGCTATTAATCAACAGCATATGTTGATTAAATATAATTTTTTAAAGTTTATTGCTTATTTATTTTATATTTTTAGATAAAGTAGAAAGAAAGGTCACAAAGGCAAAAATTATGTTCTTGACTTTTTTTGTATTACTTTCTTGATTTGGTCAAAATATATATGATTATGTGTGACAAAAATGTTCTTTTTTAATCTGCAAAGACATTAACACATTGTTATTTTTCTTATTTCTATATTTTTTCAAGAGTTATAAACACAAAGAGATTGATTAATCAAAAAAATAATATCCCTTAAACTGTAGGGGTTAAAATTAATTTAAAAAATTTTTGAATTATTAAAATAATATCTTAAGATTTAGTGATCATAGAAAGATGAAATTATATTTGTTAGATTTCTCTTATTAAAGCGCATTTAATGGTAATAAAATTATAACTCTAAAATTGATAAACAAAAAGTTATATTAATTTATAAATTTTTAGATTTTATAAGTTATCCTGTCACATACTGTAATATTTATAGAAGGACAATTTTATTTCTATCAGATTCTTCTTATTAAGACGTATCAAATGGTGGCAATTTTATATTTCTAGGGTTAATGGATAAAAAAATATTTCAATTTGAAAAATTTAGCTTCTATTATTTATTATAATTTGTCGATCATTTACTTTTAAAAAATCATTAATCAAATTGAACTATCTCTATATGAAAAGGTACAAAAGTTTTATTTGCATATATTTTCATAGAGCTTTTAGCATCATATGACAATTAATCGTTAACTTGTATCTCCTTACTTTTTCTAGCAAGATATAAAGCATATAGAAGTATGTGAAAATTCAGCTAATTTTTCTGCAAAAATTTTTAAGATATACCGTATATAGCGGGCCACAGTATCCCGGGTATCTTGCAAAAATCGGGGTTTGACCCTGTACCCCCAGATACTAAACAAAGCCTAAAAATTCCGTTTTTTGCGAATATCTCACGATCTACTGGTCCAATTTGAACGATCGTTTTTTTATTTTGAAGAGCTCAATGAGAGCTATCAACCAAAAAAAAGATGGCTCAAATCTGATCACTAGATCACGAGATAATTGTAAAATATCCCCCAGATACTATACAATTCTATGAAATTTTTCAAGGGGAGTACTATGCATAAGGGGGGTACTATGGCCTGTGATATACGGTATATTTTCAGAAGTTATATATGTATGAGAACAAAAATTTTTCACTATAGGGCTTATTACCAATAGATAACAAGAAGCAAGATATTTACCACCAATAATAGTGATATTGTAAACTTCAACTTTCATTGATATATTATATAAAAAATTTTTTATATAATCACATTTTTTTATAATCACTAAATATGGACTATTCCAAATGTGTGACTATAAAGAGAGTTGACTGTACTATAATTATATGCTATTAGTTTTATATTATAAGTCTTAATATCAGATATTGAATTTATAAATAAAAAGCTTGAAAATTGAAACACGTTTTACAAAAAAAAGTTTATCTAAACAAATAATGATTAGTTAATAAAATTTAATTAATCATGTGATAAGGGGTAGCGATGATATCACATGGGATCTTTGCAATAGAAAGATACAAAACTCAAAAAAATTTTAATTTTACTTTATATGCTAATTACAGTCAGCTCACTTTATAACGAATTTTAATGTAATGAATTTTTTAGTACAACGGATCTTCACTATGGTCCAGAATTTTACATATTAAAAGAATCTTGTTATACCGAATTTTACTAATTAAATACTATATAACGTATAATGAAGTAAATTATGTAAACTTCATATATAAAATAAGTCGCTTTGTAACGAATTTTTTTATACCGATTTTTTTTTAAATATTACGAAGATTTTTGCAATTTTTTTTATGGAGGGCTATTTTTTGCAAATTTTCTATAAAGGACAATTTAGCATTTATTTTACATTGAATCATGTTTCAAATATAGTAATACTGCACATTCTGTAATTTTATATAAAAATAATAATAAATAATGATTAAAATTCATGTTTTGCGTTTTTATTTTCTATATTTTTTTAAAAAATGCCAAAAATTAAACCTATTAACCTATTCAAAAAATAACTTTCTAATGAATCTTTAATTATTAACAAACGTAAGTCTCTTACTGCTGCACAAAAAAAAGAAGTTTGTTTAAAAAAAATATTCACGCCTTTCTTAAAATAAAAAGAACTAGCCAAAGAATATGAGATTAGTGAAGAGATGATTAGTAATATTTTAAAGGAAAAAGACCATTGGCTTGCAGTGAATCTTAGTTCATATCAAGCTGGTCTGCGACATGAAAGAAAACTTTCATTTATTAATATTGAAGAGGCTTTAACTCTTTAAGTAGAAAATGCACTCCAAGCTGGCCTTATTATTAGTGATGATATTCTTTCAACTAAAGCCTTAGAGTTTGCTTTTTTGTGCAATGAAGAAAAATTTAAAGGATTAAAAGGGTGGGTTGACAATTTTAAAAAACGGCATAACCTTAAACAATATAATGTACATGAAGAAGCAGCAAGTGCACCACTCCAAGATCTTGATATAATACGTGAAAACTTAGCATAGCGGACATCCCTATTTTATCACAATACTGTTGTCGATCATTTGCCGATCATTTATTCAATTATCACATAATATAAATACCGTTGCTAAAAAAATTTACATAATAATATATGCTTAAATTTCACAAATAACTTAAATTTAGTTTTAATTTATTGTGTATTAAATTTCATTAGAAACTTTTTAGCTTTTATTATTATTTGGCATATATTTATTCATTTTACGAAATTATTCACTACTGTAATTATGTTACTAATAAAAAACCTGCATTATGAATCAGATCACTGCATTATTTTTTTTATAGATTCTACATAATATAAAGAATATTTGTGCAAATTCTTAAGTTTCGCACTCGCATATTCATCTTCGCACTTTAATTTTTGTCTGATGATCGGCAATAATTAGTGAATTATCATAAACAAATAATATATTTATAATATTATTAAAAATTGTGCTAATAATTATATAATTAAAATCATATAATAATTTAGTGTTTTTACTTAGATTCCATTATTTTTTTGCCACATTATTTGAAAAATATTTGTGATTTTGCAATAAGTTTTTAAAATCCGGAATTAGTGATCAGCAAATGATCGGCAAGGTGATATGAGCATGTCCGCTATGCTTGAAAACTTGCACCAAATTCTTAAAAATTATGACCCTAAGGATATTTTTAATTGTGATGAAACAGGTCTTTTTTTGGAAAATGCAACCCAATCACACTATATCTAATGTTCCTGTTGCTGGAACAAAACAATCAAAAAATCGTATAACTGTTTTGTTTACTTGTAATGCAACTGGAACTGAAAAAATGCTCCCATTATTCATATATAAATATGAAAATTTCTGAGTTCTTAAAAATATTAATAAGAAGACTCTTCCAGTAAATTATTACTGGAACTCAAAGAGCTGGATGCAAGTATCAATCTGAAATGAATACCTCAAAAAGCTTGATGCTCAAATGAGAGCACAAAACTGAAATATTATTCTTCTTGTTGATAATGTATCAACTCATTTTTTATATGAAAATACAAGTCTTATAAATATTACAATTGAATTCCTTCCTCTAAACACTACTGCACACCTCCAACCATGTGATTAAGGAATTATTAATAGTTTTAAAGTGAGCAAATTTAATCTCTATTCTGCATCAGTGATACTTAAATTTTATTGATTATTACTTTATTATTTTTTTTTATTTTAGGCACAATACCAAAAGTTGTTATTATATAATAGAGTTAAAACTTTCGATAATTATAATAAATATGGCATTGAACCTGTTGAAATTAATATTAAAAAGTGCATCAAATATGTTGCACATGTATGGGATGCCATTACGCAATCTACAATTGAAAATTGCTGGTTAAAGAGGGTATTTTACCTAAAGATGATAAAGTTGAAATTGATTTAGAATTTCATGCTGAAACACAAGTTCATCTAATGCATATGAGAGAACTAGAAGAAGTTCAAGATTTAATTGATCAACTTTATCTTGAAAATCCTTTTACTGCTAATGAATTTATTCAATATCTCTAGTAGAAATACGTATACTTATTTTACACTTATTTTACACTTATTTTACACTTATTTTATACTAAAATTTCCATATATTATAAGATTAATTTAATAGTATATTTAGAATAAATTAATAATGATTTGTAAAATACTTTTAATATATTTTTAAAAAATGCATATTAGATTTTTAAAATATTTTGAATTTTCGCCTATTTAAGTATGAAATAAGTATATATTTTTGCATTAAATTTATTATTATATTTAAAAATAAAATTAGTAATTATAAAATATAAAATAAGAGGTATAATAAAATATAAAGTAAATAATTTTTTAATAAAATAAATATAATTTAATAAACATATTATAATAAAATAGAATATTATAAATATTAAATTCATATAAATTAAAAATAAAATTAAGTATATTTAAAATAATTTTTTAATGAAATGAATATAATTTCATAGGCATTTCAACGGTAATTAATAGGCATTTATAGTAAAGATAGAATATTATAAATATTGAATTCGTATAAATTAAAAATAAAATAAGTATATTTAAAATAATTTTTTAATGAAATGAATATAATTTTATAGGCATTTCAACGGTAATTAATAGGCATTTACAGTAAAGATAGAATATTATAAATATTGAATTCGTATAAATTAAAAATAAAAATTAATTTTATTTAAAATAATTTTTAATGAAATAAATAGGCATTTCATGGTAATTTAATCAGTAAAAATAGAATAATTTAATATGTATTTATTTTATGGCAAAAAGGATTCCTTAATGTGTATGATATACATTAATATTGCACCCCCACTGTACGTTAAGGGTACCCATGGCAAAGATAAATGCTAAATTCATATAAATTAAGAATAAAATAAATATTTAATTTTTATAGAGTAAAAACAATATTAGCTTTATTCAAAAGTATTTTAGATATGAAAATAAAAGCTATTTTATCTAATTAGACCTGTTCTTTAAGTATATACTAATCCAGAACTCAACAAAGGTGTTGTTATACTTCAGGAAGATTTGAATAATATTTAAGATCTTTTATTTTAAAGGAAAGAAATAAAATAATAAATTAATAAATTAATATTAATATAATCCTAAATTAATACAAATAACTTACCGTCCTTTTTTGTTTAATTACTTTTTTTTGTACAGTGGTAGTTTATTTAGCTTTTTCTGATCTTCTAGTTGAATTCTGAACTGGTTCACTATTTTAAAATTTATAAATTTTATTATACACTGTTAAATAAAAAAAAAAATAATAGAATTAGTTTATATAATTTATTACAAACCTAATAGAATCATGTTTGCCTCTGTCTTCAGAATTATTAGTTTCTCCAATTTCAGAATCATGATTCTCGTTATTTTCTTCATTTGAATTTCTATTTCCATCCTAATGTTGGATAAAATATAAAAATTAAATAATATTATATAATGCAAAAACTTTAGCAAAGAATTACTTACAACCACTTTAGCATTTTTATGATCTCGCTTCTTTTTAAAGTAACCTTAAATTTATAAATAAATAATAATTTTTACAAATCATATCATGTAATAATACAAATTATTATAAAATTTTATAAATATTAACTTATGAGAACGTTGAAAATTATTGATTAACAGTTCTTTAATTGCCCAATCAGCTCTTGTAGGCGGAAAGTCTGGTGCCTTTTTTTAAAACTGCCGATAATAAAGCTATTAATAATAGTTAGTGAACAAAAAAAAAAATATTTTTTTTTAATACTTACAGCATGAACAATTCCATTTGTTATTTGGGCTTTTTGTTTTCTATAGCTTACATCAAAAGTCACCCCTTTTTTCAAAATACAATCTCTCATGGTTTCCTGTATAAGTTTAAATAAGCTCATTACAAAATTTGTAATGTGCTTTTAAATTTTATAATTATAAAAACATTACAAACCAAATATCCCAACTATCTTTGTTTTTGGTTTTTCAAATCTAAAGCTTTTTGAAGGTTATACTTTCCAAACTGTTTCAGAATGGATAGTGAAATTATCTAATAATAAATTTTTAGATATTTAGTATATATTCATTCAAATTTAATTGTAGCATAGATTCTGATTTAAATCTCAAACCTTTTCTTCTAATACCCTTCAAAATTTTTAATTCATCACTAGTAATCTCATAATTTTCTGATAGAAAATTATGAAAAGTAATTAATTTTTCAATGCTGCTTAATACATCACTTAAGGAAATATTAAAAATAAATTCATTTTCATTATTATCTTGTACTGTTTCTGCATAATGTCTTAATCGCACAGTTTCAACAATCTCATTATCCTCCAACAAAATTTCATTCTCATCTAATTTATCAACATTAATATATTCCAACCCAGATAGAGTATTATTATATGGCAGTTTCTGTATAGCATCATTTAAGTTATTTTCATCATTTTTCCTATTAAAATTAAGCTCTATATTTACATTTTATTCATCATCTGGTGAAATAATACCAGTTTTTAACCAGCAATTTTTAATGTTGAGAAGGTCAACTTAATTTCACGCCTCAACAACAAAATTAATAGTATTACAAATATTAACAGAAGCAATAGGTGTATTTAACTCTTGTGAAATATTATATTCTTCAACTCTATTTTTCACTAACAATTTTCTATACTTGGCCTTAATTTTAATAAAAGTTAATAAAAGATGTTAAAACAATCATTTCAAATATAAACTTATCATACTTACTTTAAAAGAATTAATAATATCTTCTTAGCTATCAGTGCCTATTTTTTTGATTACCATATAATAATCCTGTAATGTATATTTTATAATAATTGACAATATAATTGCTATTATAATTTATTAAAATACCATATTATAATGAAATGTAAAAAAATAATAATTTTGTAATATATAACAATTATCCTTTTATATTAGTTACAATATTAATATTAAATATCATACTTGTTAATAGACTTATTAATATATATGTTATTAAATATGATATTTACATGACATGTCAAAAATTCCTATTAATATTATTTAAAAAGTATTATAAAATACTACCAAAAAAATCACTACTGATAGCAAAGTTAGTCCAAAGGTTGTAAATATAGAGTTGTATTAAGTAGTAAATAATAAATTTCAATATTACTAAAAGAAGGCAATTCATATTGTTTACCATGTATTGGAGCATTATCAACCAATAACAGGATTTTTTATGACGAAGACATATTAACTTATTTAATTTTTTCAAATAATCAAGCCAAATTGATTGTTGCATCCATGCAGTTTTATTCTAATAATATTGTACAAAATCTTCAACTGATATACCATGCAATGGATAAGAATTTTTGTATTTGTGAATGAATATCGGTTTAAGTTTATCTTCACTCATAGCATTGCATGTTAGCAAAATAGTTACTCAATTTTTTGATTTTTTAGTTTCTGTTACAGGTCCTTGTGCAAGAGTTTTTGATGGTTCTAATTGCCAAAATAATGCTGATAAAATAAACAATCACAGATAAATATAAATAAATTACAAATAATCATAAATAATGACAAATTTATAATACCTGGTTTATCACAGTTGTATATATCTTCCAATGCATATTTAGATAATTTTTCTGTAATTTTCGTCTATATTTATCAATTTCTTCTAATAAAGGATCACTAGCTGCTTCTCCCGACTTAATATATGATTAAACGTTATTTTTTTTTTAAAAATTTGACAGTTAACCTGCAAAAGCTATAAATTCAGCAAACTCAAATCTATCTGCAAACTGCTTAGCTTTTTTTTGTAAAATATCACCTCTTAATATTTGGTTTGCAGCTAAAAACTGAGACATCCAAATTCCAACAGCGTCATCTATTTCTTTATACATTGGTTGTTTAAATCTTTTCCTTTTTAGTTCTGAACTTGAAATAAATAGGTATTCAGATTTCCTTTTTAAAATATCACTAACCGTATTAGGTTTAACATTATATTGACGAGTAAGTTCAATATTTGAAATAGACAGATTATCAATTTTCTTTTGGCAAAGCTCTTGCTTTTAAGCTACAAATAAAATTACGTGCTTATTTGTAGACATAACAATAATAGAAGAGTTAATAAAAGGGGTAAAAAAATTGTCTTGTAATTATGGGATATTTAACTTAACTTACATATGTTATTTTACTCTCTTTGGTGAGTATATAGAATAAAAAAATCTTTTTTTATAATGATGATTGATATATAGAAAAAAATTCGTTATAAATTTATCATATATAACTGGTTTACAGATTAACATCAGTATAGTTATATTATGAAATTTATAATAAATTCAGTATATACTAGTAGTAAAATTAATTATATGTGAATTTGGTTTGAAAAAAAAAGTCAGTATGAGTCAAAATCAGTTTATCCTGAATTGGTATATCAAGTTCTGACTGTAGTAAAGAACAAAGTTCCAGCTTATCTATATTAACGTCGCCTGTTGCTACGCCTTGTGTAATTTCAATAACTGAAGCTTCATCCATATTTAGAAAATAATCATTGAGTGATAAAAACATACCAACAGCAAGATGAGCGGCTCTCTTATTTCCATCTATAAATGGGTGATTTTTAATAATGCTCTCTACAAAACCAGCAGCCATTTTAAAAAGAACATTTGGAGAATTAGAAGAGTAATGAAATATTCACTTCAGTCTATAAAGAGCGGATTCAAGCGAATGCGCATTAATAAGATGTTGTTTTTGACCTAAACTTTCCATCATTTCCTTATGATGTCTAAGAAAAACATCTGTATCGACATAATTTGGCTCATCAGTGTGCATCGTGAAATAAGGCTTGGAATTAGCTACTACTTCATTCACTTGTCTCGTAAACTCACATAAATATTCCAATTTTTGCGAAGGACATATTTTGCCACTTCGTCTTGCAAATTCTGCGGCGGTGTATGATCTAACATAATTTATATGAATAAGAACAAAGCATATGAGTATATAAGAATCAGTAACTGATCTATTCTAAGATTCTCTATGACACGTACCTAAAATTTCTCTCAATGTTCTTGTGTCTAAAGGATTGAACGAGGAGGGCATGGATAACTTTGATGGTTCAGATGACTTTGACTGTTTGGATAACTTTGATGATTCAGATGACTTTGACTGTTTGGATAACTTTGATAACTTTGCTGTTTGTAATATCTTGACGAACCTTTTACAAATGAATAAATAATATAAGTAACATATGTCAGAAAATGACATAGCAAGGTACTTACGATTTAAGTAAACACCCCATCGTGAAAGAAAAGTTGGAAGACGCATTGAAAAAAAAAGCAGGGAGAAAAAATTTTAATGAGTATAGTAATTATATAGTACATCTATCAACAGGTGATAGCAAAGCCACAAAAATGGACTTCTCTAGCGTAATCTGAAAAAATGTTACGAAATGGCCAGCATTACGCAACTTGACTGAAATTAAGTGTGATGCACTTATGATGAATAAGATGTGACGAATAAGTTTTTACCTACTCGAAAAAAACAAAGTCCCTCAGATACTTATAGAAAATAGAAATGCAGTGGAGTGTGATAGTTGTAACAAAAAAGTCATGTGATTTTTCGTGACATTTTTTTTAGATTACACTGGAAAAGTCCAAAAATGTTACTGCGCAAATGAGACGATCATTTTGGATCAAATGTAAATCTTTATTATATTTTGCAAAGAGAAAAGGTCCGGCCGGAGAAGTAAAAAATGTAAAAAATGATAATGGAGTAGCAGGTTGTTTCAAGGGAGGAATTTGCTGAGCTCTAACCCATATAGTGACAGTTCTTTTCCCGCTACTCAGTAACGATGTAAATGAGTATTATCTATCTAAGCACCTATCTTTTCTAAGTTTTCACTTTTTATATTTTCCCCACAATAAAACCCTTTATTGTATCTTTCCCAATTACTCACATCCTAAGTCTAAGAATATCAAACAATACAACAGCACACATCTGATCTAAAGAATAATTATTCACACCCTTAACCCTATCAAAGACTCCCGTAAACTGTTCCCGGATTACAGAAATGATATTCACGAATCTTTGGCTTGAGCCTGCAACCAAAAAAATGTTAGTCAAACCCCCTAATATATAAAGCATTGATTATCAATAATTATTTTGTTTTTATCTTACCAGAAGAATCGGATGAGCTTGAAGACAAAATATTTGAAGAGCCTCCCAAATTAGTTTCAGATCTATTGGTCAAATTAGCTTCAAATTCATTGGACACACTTTGTTGGTCAAAATTGGATCTTTGAACTACTGTGTAATGTTGATTTATTTCGTTTTGGAGATTTTTGATAACAACATTAATTCTGCCAAATTCATTACAGCAGGCTTCTTCGATATCATTAACTTTCATAGTTATGTTTAAAAAATTTTCTGCGCCTCCTTAGTGAAGTCATCATCACGTGCCTTGTTTTTTTCGGCTTCCGCGGTAAGTTTACTATTAAGTTCAGAATTAATTTTGGAAAGGCGTGCGGAAATTTTATTGGCGATTTTGGTGCTAACTTCCACGCCAAGGTTTTATTCATTTCTTTTCAATTTCTGCAGTAATACTTCCATCACGTAAGAAGAGATCATCCACGATTTTAGTATTAATTTCATTCTTAATTTTGGTGATTTTCACATCTCCACATTAATAAACGTTTTAACTTCTGCATCACGTGCAAAGATTTCATCAGAAATTTTTTGTTTGAGAAACATCCACATGGTAATGATCTCTATGAATATCGCCGAAATAACAAAAAAATAGCGGTTAAGTCAAATAAGGCATGACTTCTGAAGAGTTGAGTAATGACAGATTGGACATGATTAGGTAAATTGATATGTAGTAATTTTATTAAGAGATTTTATTGGTGGATCAAATTTTTTTAGATATTAACGATTTATTTTTTAATATGCAATTCTCTTACGTAAATACGCTGAAAAAAAGCTCTATTTTATACTGTATGCCTACAACGTGTGAAAATGAGAATTTAACCTGATTTGCCAAAGGCGCTTCGCTAAATAGATCAAATAAAAAATTACGTTGCTTCATTATATGTATTTGTCATAATAATTTTTTTTTCATAATTTGAGGCGCATTTAATAATACTGCTTAAAAGTAAATCTGAAGAATTTATGGTTTTATGACAACTTAATGTGATACTAATGGAGCAATGCTGTCTCATGCAAAGCGCCTTATGGCAAATTTTCCATTTATTTTAAGATCTCTTGCGAAACAGAAGATCGCATGTGGTGCATCTTTGTTTGAGTTCACAGTCCCACTCTTATTTCAATTGTAATCACGAAAAAAAGAATAAAAATCGAAATATTTGTTCATCATAGATCGAGATCTGTAAAAACAGTAGATAATGAGTCACACATGTTGGAATATGTACCACTAATTCCTATTCAAAAACGGATTAATTTGTTATTAGCCATACACGTAATTTGAATGTGCTAATGTCAGTAGGATAATAAAAATATACTGTTTAAATCTGTAAATCATCGCTCTATTTCCATTTTGATTTTCTTTTTAATGATGCCCTGTCTTATAATCTGCAAAATGTAAATCAGGGATGCGGTTTTTTTATTAGTAATTCAGAACTGCGTAATAAGCGATATAGAACATACCAAAACTTTGGGGAAAGTTCATCATAGCAACAAAAATATTGGTTTATTAATAGATCCTCTATCTTAGCACCTTTAGCAAAAATGACGATTGCGGATGTCAGTGACGTATTACTGCGTCTAGCATATTCTGCAGATTCACATGAGCCAGTGACGTAATTATTGCGGATGACGTTTTACTGTGCATTATATCTAATTAAGTCATTCACATAATTCGAAAAAAAAGAAATATACGAATTCGCATAATTCAGTCAATGCGAGTAATTAATTCGCCCAATAATTCTTCTAGACGGTTACTGGAGAGATAATAGAACTCATCATTGGTGAGCTTTTTCTTTCGTATCTTCTGTTATGATAATAATAACCTCTATCACATTCACCATATTCATTATATCCACCGTAACTATTATATCCATCATCATCCGAATCGTCTGGCATCTCTTCTTCAGAATCATTGTCATGACACAGTCACTATCATCATTTATCTTAACTTTATTCGTTTCTTTCTCTATTGACGAAGGCATGGAATCATTAAAATACACATCATCATAATCGACATTATTCTCTGCCTCAGATGGAGTGATTTGAAGTGTAAATGATGAATTACCTAAAGAATTAGAGCCATGTGTAACAGGAATAGGTGCGATTAATTCGCTTACCTCAACTGAATTTTGGCCAGGGCCCCCGGCTAAAATCTCAGTCATGTGACTTGACACATCAGTGTTATCATTATCATAATGCTCGGAAAAATTATCTATGATATCTTGAACTTTATCATTAGTCAACTCAGAGATAGAGTTCACACTATATGTCGTAATATACTTAATATTCTTTACGCCTACCTTTCAAATATCATATATATCTTTACAGCTTTCTGAGTTTTCCTTTGTAAGTTTTTACGGGAGATTTCTGGAAGACGCAATCCTGTCTCTTCAGATCGTTGCTTTTGCAACATGAATAGGTGTTCTAACATTTTATCATAGATTATCCCTTTGCCTTTTTTTCGCCTATTTTGCCTTTTCCATCTTGTACAATCACACTAACCTGGGTTAAAAATTCCTTTTTATAATAATATCAGCGCAAAATCTCTTTCTGATTAGTACGAATTGCGCCATATTTAGCATCATCCGCTTTATCAAATAATTGAGCTAGAGAAAGCAACGAATCTGTAGATGAATTTTGGTTAAGACTCTCAATTTAAATCACATCACAAGGAGTGGCTTTATTACTCAATTGGGTATCTTTCTTAATACCATCAGCTATCATTTGTACGATGTTTTCTACATCTTTCTTTCTATGGCTATTTTGGCCAGAAAATTTCAGTCACGGGATTTGATACCTCCAGTATCTTTTCAGAAGTGGAGCACCCAGTGTCAGATTCTTGATCTTGGTTAAGAGATGCTTGCTCTGCTTTGCTAAGTTTCTTTTCCTTATTGTGTTACTTTATTTCATTACTAACAATTATCTTATGAACCTCAAGCAAGAAATTATCCATCTCTTTCTCCTTTAACAATTTTTCATGATGGACCGCACCCAAATTGAAGTTAGATAAGTTATTGTTAGGGGTAATATTTCTTTTATCCTGAGTGCCTTTGGCTGAGTCATTTTGTAACTGGTTCTGTTTCACTTTTGTGATACGATCTTTAAGTTCAGCATTCTCATATTTCAACTTCTCGATTGTAGCCCCAAGTTTTACATTTTCAGCATCATGCTTAGCATCTTTCTTTATAACCTGCTTTAGAAGTTCAGCATTTTTGATCTCAATCTCAGCTTTCTCAGCTTCAAGCTTGGCATTATTAGTCTCAAGTTCAGTGATACGCTGTTTCAATGATTCAAGCTCGGATGACATGATCTATATGTATAACTGATACACTGTATATAAGCATTCAAAATAAAAAAATATGTGTTTTTGGGCGAACTGAATTCGCTGAAATTTGCCAAGAAAAATTTTATTATTACATGCGAAAAATAAATACAAATGTTTGGGATAGTGCTCTGAAAAAAATCTGATCTGATCAGATTTGATCTGAATCTGATCTGTCAGATTCAAATCAGATCAGATAAATTTAATCTGCAGTTCGGATGTAGATCAAAAAAAATTTGATCTGAACAAATCAGATTAGCTTCAGATCAAATCAGATCAGATCAGATCAGATTCAGATTAGGCTTATTTAAAATCTGAATCTGATCAGATTGAATCTGACAGATTTGATTCAGATCTTAGATTTGATTTTACTAATAATTTCAGCTGAATTCATAATGCCGGCTGGAATTAATTCATAATTTTACACTCCAGCCAAAACGGATATGTTGATCATTTCCTTTTTTTGGCGATAGCAGGACCCCGGACAATTATATGAGATGTGGGGGGAAAAAAAATGATAAAATTTGGAAAAATTTACCCCAAAAATTTTTGGATTTTATACCCACTTTTATATATACTACATTTAAAAAATTCGAAATTTACCCAAATTTTACATACCAGATTAGTACCAGATTAGTAAAAATTATTTTATTTATTTTTTCCTTTTTGATTAAGACAACGTAAAATACAAGATAAAATACTATCATTAGAAAGTGTTTGATAAATCTGGTATGCGTTAGATTGTAATGAATACATATCTGTACATGATTTTTCTACTTGATATCCCAAATAATAAAGTATTCGTTTAGATGTTAAATGACAAAAATATTCGTATCCTTCTTCACACTTTGAATAAAACAAATTATTCTGTAAATTTCTGAATACTTTAGTGGATACATATGTAATTAGATTAACTTCATTTATAGGTTCTTCAGTATATGAATGATTATTTCCAGTTGATGTACGATAATAAATTGCAAGTATTTGTACAAGACATATTTCCTTATTAATTAATGTTAATGCAAATCCTCCCTTTTGTACAGGATAAATTGAAGAAATATTTGCCGTACAGATCGAAGGAACATAATCTAAAACTATAAAATATTTAATTAAATATTTAATAATTATTAGTAAAAATTAATAAATCAGTTAATACTTACTGTAATTTGGCAATTGTAATTCTCGCGAATTTTTTAACATTTCATTGACATTTTCAAATCTTTTTCTAATATCCCATCGTTCTAATCGTGCTTTTGGTAATCTTGTATTATTATTATTATTAGTAACTTGCGCAACTATTTTGCTAGCAATAGATGGATTAATTTCTGACGAATTATAGTCTCTTTCCTGAAACTGTGACCGGATCATTTTTTTTGAAGTATAAGCTTTGTGATATTTTCGGCGTTGATGTAGTAGATCAAAAATTACATTGCCATTATTATCTAATATATCAGGATTGTTGTCATCATAAATTTGTTGTAAATATGTATTATTAGATAAATTTGTTATCTGTTCACGAGCATCTATCAAATCCTCATCTGTATCATTTCGTAAATTTAAGCTTGCAACATTTTCCATCATTTCAGCAACTTCTGCTAAAATTTCTTCTCCATCTCGAAATTCTTTTGTTAAATTTTCTTCAATTGGCGTTATTTCACTTGTTAGGAGATCAATTGGAGATGATGGTAATAATGTAACTACCATAGAAACACATTTCGCCAAAGCATTTGCTTCTCTATATGCATCATTAATAAGAACTCTAATTTCGTCATCTGTAGGCCAAATTTTTAAACTTGAATTTAAATTGTCAACATTTCCTTCAAAATAATCACAAATATAACCTATTAAATTTTTTTATAAATTAAATTAGAGATTGATTATAATAATAAAATGCTGAAAATTATTAAATAAACCAACCAACTCGAGAAGTTTTATATTCTGAATTTGGATTGACAATTGTAGAATTATAATAGGCATTTGTAACATGGCGAATTTTAGGAATTAGATAAATTAAATCTGCATATGTAAAATCGGGTAAGTGTTGCCGCGCCATTCCAAAAAAATGCTCGCATGCCTCACTTCCATGCATCCAAGGTAATAATGGCATTGAATTATAGTATTCCTGATGTGCTATGATAAGTAAAATCTGTAATAATAAAACCAGCACTATTACTATTTATCTAATTTGATAAAATTAATTATAAAAAAATTGAAATTATAATACCATTGAATCAACAAGAAAAGACAATATTTCATAAGTTTGATGAGCTAAAAAATTACGATCATTTGCAAAAATCTCTTCATATTTATCTGATGCATTTTGAATAAATTGTTTCCATATTCTTAAAAAAAAACTGCTCATCATAACCATTTTGATTCTTTCATGGTTAGAAATATCTCGATTGAGATATGAATCAATTAATTCTCCTTTTAAAAGTAATAAAATAATATATTAGTAAATTAACTTTATAATAATAAATTAAACACAATAAATCAAATTTTAATTTACCAATAATAAACAAATAAACTAATAATCCTTTGTTTTTAGAATCAGAATTTAAAGTTTGAGTTACTTCATATAAAAATTCGTAAGAAAAAAGCCGATACGCGGCTCCATCATCTTGTTTATCAACATTTAAAACATCTGCATGATACAGAGCAGAATTCGGTGATTTAGACAATCCTAATACATGACCAAAACCTAGGAAACTATCTCCAAAAGTCAGCATTCGAGCGCCACTAAAAATACTATTTCGTCCATTTTTTTTCGCATGCTTTGGATCTGAAATACAAACAATAGGACCAATGTTTGGAATTACAGGACAATGTAATTTGATATCTAAATAAAAAAGTCATTAATAATAAAGACTAAAAGATTTAATGCTGAAGTAAATTAATTATATACATACTATATAATTCATCATTAAATTCAAGTTTCGTTTGGGTATTAGTTTGCATAATATTCTTTTGAGCTTTAATTTCTATCGATGCGCCATCGGCTCCAATTGATAATATATGAATTTTAAAATGTGCAGCAAGTTCTAAAACTTGATTATGAATTTCATATACATCAGATACATTTTCACTATTATTTGGAATAATTCCGAGTACAAATGGTGGTACTTTAGGAACTGGCACTTGTAAAATATATACACGAACATATTTAGCTATTGCATTATTTGTTTGAATCTTTTTTACAATAGTATCAATTTCACCATAAGAAGATATTAAAGTTTCTTATAACGGAAATGTAGACCCAAGAATTGCACCCAAACTTGCAGAATAACGTAATTTTTCTTCAAGTTTTGTGTTATCTGTTGATGCAGCGATTGGCCCATCATAATTAATGCTATTTAAAAACTTTCTAAATTTAGCCATATTTTCAAAGCATATCGATGGATCATCAATTGCTAAATCTGATTGAGCACGTTGTACACTAAAAATTAATTAAATAGAATTAAAATTAAAATTAAAATATACAGTATAAAAAGTATTGATATACGATAAAAATTATTTACCGGATATTTCTAATTGTTCTTCCTGCAAGATTTTTTTGAAAAATAGCATATGTTTGTGGACTGCTACTTGCTAAAATAGTTAAAAAATTAGAAAATTGTTCGGGATATCTAATATTTTGGAGCCCTTTTCCTTCATTAATACGATTTGTCATTTCCACAAAAATTTCACATAATCCAGAAAAAATTTGTTTATCTTTAAAGGCACCAGCTCGTCCCATTCTTGCTAATTGATTCCAAAATTTTGGAGTACAATCTTCTGGATCATTAAAGTATCCTAACAATTCCATGACATTTGCATTTTTACAATATTGATAAAATGGAGAATTTTTATAAAGAATTAAAGGAGTGTATTTTTGGTTTTTTTCTTTAGGAATTGGTTTATCAATTGCGTTCTATTTAATATAATTTACCATTTATAAATAAATATATATTATAAAGAATAATTTATAAAAATAAAAAATTTAATTACCAGAAAAACCTTTAATTTTTTCAAATTAAGACATTGCTTACAAACTTCGCCAATTCCATCAACATATGTTGAACATTCAGTACTTCTAACACAAAAAGTTGTGCTATCATTTATCCACTTTGCTTGTGATCGTAAAGTATCTAAAAGTTGATCATTTTCTTTTTTATTCAAATCGTTCCAGTGAAACGATGATTTGATTTTATCACCAAACAATTCTCGTGCTACAATTTCTGGAGGAGGAGCACCACCAAATGTGGTTACAAAACCGATGCGACGTAAATATAATTTAACTTTTTCATCATTTAATCCGACACAAAGTTTTCTTTTAGTATTTGAAGTTTCTGAATCTTGGGTTGAAAAAAATTGTGTAATTTGAGCGTTTCCATCATTACTTTTACATATTTTCTTTTTAACATGACGGTCAAGAAGATCTGGATCATAGTTTCTATCAAGGCGAACTTTTTTACCACATATACATATTACAGTTTTTGGATCAATAATTTTTCTAACTTTTGGATGTTTTGAGAGTGTCGCTTCTGTATGTTTCATTTTTATTAACAAAATAATTTTTTTATGTAAAACAAATATGTTATCACGTCAAGAGGTCAAATCTTTAATTTTTTTTTCTCCACTTTATTAACTTTATCAATGTGACAATAATTGAATTTTTTTACATATTGTAGTAACGGTAAATTGTAAATTTAGGACTATTGCAGTAAATGATTTACCATATATAATAATGGTATCACGGAATTTACCCCTTTTTATAATATACCACCTAAAAAATCACAAAATTTTACCCATAAAAAATCATACCACTATTTTTTTAGTTACCCCATTTTACCCCCCACATTTTTTTAAAAAACCCGTTTTTTACATACCACCTTTCAAAAAAATTTTTTAAAATTTACCCCATTACATACATACCAGATCAAATATAATTGTCCGGGGTCCTGCGATAGCCATTTCACAAAAATCGATTTTTATAGAAACCAAATTGGAATTTTGTGTAACCCAAATTTCCTTTTTAGGAAATCCCATAATTCCTGCCGGAGTTAAGTGCATAATTCTGGCCGAATTACATATTTACAAATTATAGCTTTAGAATTTATACCATTTATTCAGATTCAAATCAGATTCAAATCAGATCAGATCAGATTTGAATCTGATTAAATCTGATCTGATTCAGATTAAATTTAAACTGATCTGATTCAGATCAAATCAGATCAGATCAGATTTAATTAATTTCAGATCAGATTGAATCTAAATAAAATCTGATCTGATCTGATCTGTTAGGAGCACTAGTTTGGAATTCCGCCTGTAATACATGACGTCTATGCTATGGCTAATCCTACAGTCTAACTAACTACTTGACATTTACATGACTTGAAAATTCGCCCCTCCTTTTTTACGAAATGTCTGTAAAATATATGATTATTAATTATAAGAAATTAGCTATTAGCCATTATGACGCTTCGCAGGCGCTTCGCAAGATTGCAAGAAATAGGAATTTGCGAAATAATAAATCTTACGTATTATATCTATTTAGCAAGTTAGAGTATTTGAGCTGTTCCTCCTTGAAAAGCTTTCTCTTCTTTTTTGTGTCCTCCCGACTTGCCATACCAAAATCAATCAGATAGACGTCACTGTCATCATTAATTAAGATGTTTTCCTCCTAAATGTCATTGTGGAAGATGCCATGTTTGTGGATCGCTTCTAATCCCTTTTGCTGAAATCTTCAAATTTGCCACAATATTTTAATAATACATTTTCAACATCTTTACGATGACATCATGATTTTTTTTTGAAGATATCATGACAATATAGTTATGATAGTATTAATGATACCTTTCCAACATCTTCGTGATATTAAAATCGGTAACATTTTGATATCAGAATGATATCATATTGATTTCGTAATTTGATATCACAAAGATGTTGAAAAGGTATCGTTAAGACTATCATAACTATATCGTCACAATATCTTCAAAAAAATCGTGATGTCGTTGTGAAGATGTTACGATGATATTGAAAATGTATCGATATAATTATCAAACCGTACTGTTACGATATTATTTAAAAATCATGATGTTATCAAACTGTACTGTTACGATATCATTTAAAAATCGTAATGTTATCAAACTGTACTGTTACGATATCATTTAAAAATCGTGATGTTATCAAACCGTACTGTTACGATATCATTTAAAAATCGTGATATTATCATGAAGATATTACGATGATGTTAAAAATGTATCGATATAATTATCAAACCGTACTGTTACGATATCATTTAAAAATATTATTTCATTTAAAAATATTATTAAGATATCAGGACGACATTTACACAGTATCAAGATGATATTTGACAAGAATTTTGGGTCATGAAAAAATTGTGAACCGTAGGTACTATGGTGGCTGTCACCTATAAACAACAATAGTCTGAAATTTTGAAATTTATTTATTTATATTGTGTAACTTATGTTTTAAAGTACTTTGTCAAAATATTAATTGCCGCGTGAGCAGCAAAATTTTTTTTTTTGCCATATTACATGGAATTCTTATGGATTTCCATGGAATTTTTGTAAAATCCATAAAAATTACATGAAAACTAGTCCGAAATTTTATATTTTTATTATTGCTACTTATTAAAATTATCCAACTTTAACCCATAATATTAATTAAAATTCTTATTAAATTCTATAAAATAATCCGATAGAAATGTTCAGTACATGTTGCTATATCATTTTATCGGTTTAGTTTTTTCTTTTTACTATTCAATTTACAATTTATAAAAATTTGAAGTCACTTAATATTAGTGTGGTTTATAGGTGACAGCCACCATAGTACATTCAATAATTTTTATTAATTGATAATGCCGTATATATTATTAATATGCAATTATGATGGTCAAAATGAAAAATAAAAACAATGTATCAATATTATTGTTACTATTACAGCTTGAAGTAGTCACGTTCTGTCATTATTGATTCACAATTGTTGAATTGATAAGTATTGCGAAGTTTAATCGTACTTGGTAAATTATGTAGGTGTATCCCTCTCTAGTAACATAAAACAATGCGACAATATCGGTATGACAATAATATTATAAATGTTAAATTGATGTAAGTTTCCTGATTACGACGCACCTGGTAAATTACTTCTCTCTCTGACGGTTAATATAAGACACTAATATTATACCAAATACTGAATTGACAAGAGTCTGTATTACATACAACGCAAGTTTTTGTGAAATTAAAAATAAGTACCTGGTAAATTTTCTCTCCAGATGGTTAACTATTATGACACTAATATTGTATCGAAACTTTGTGACAATTGTTAAATTAATAAGTACACGGATTATGGTGCAAGTTTTTGCGAAATTAAAGATACGATCGTACCTGGTAAATTAGACACATCTCTCTCTTCCCGGATGGTTAACATAAACCAACGTGATGATATCGTTATAACATAATGAAGTAGTTATGCACAACATTATCAAATTTTGTCACAAATATTAAATACTACTAGGATTCACCTGTTAACTACATTAGCAGTTAATGGTTAAAACCTAAACTTGAAATAAAGTAAAAATTTAATTATTTCAATTTTTTCTTGATGTTATTCTTGAACATGCAACATATAGTTGTTCATGAGAAAATACAGGAGTTGAAGATACAAACCAACCTAATTTAATGATAGTTCTTAAGATTTATTAAAGTCATTGCAAATGCTGGTTGTTAATCCTAAAAAAGATGCATAAATTAAAGTACTGCATTTATAGAAATCAAATGAAGTTTTTTTTTAAATAAAAATTGGTCTTAGAATACTTGGGTCACCAAGATTTTCAACCTTAAGAATCAAAAAATGCAATAAGTGGGTTGAGCTCATCCGGCGGAACCTACCTCATTAGAGTGTTCCTTAGGTCGTCAGCTATTAGCACCCAACTGCCTATGACCAATGATACATCACCACTACCTTCTGATACCACAAGATCCCAAGTATTACATAGGAGCACGGCACTTTCGCTATGTGCATACCCTGCCTCCATGATACGGCCTACCATACAGAGGTCTTAAAAATGGTGCATTTCATCAGCGGCCAAAAAAAACCTTCGAATGATCCCCCAAGTACAGTAGTACCTTTTGTGAAAAAATTTCAGGATAATCTCTCTTTCTTTTCGTTCCTTTGTTTTCTCTTTTTCATTTTTTCACAATGGTTTTTTTCTTTTTTTTTCTTTCCCTTTATTCTTTTTCTTTGGGTATTAATATGAAAAAAAATTATTATAAAAAGGTAAAAACTATTAAAACTGAACGCGTAATTATTTTTGACGCGTTATATAAATATCAAAGATAGTTTATAACCTAGCGAGAGCAGAATATGTACCTGTCATACGCTGGAATAAAAATAGACACGCATATACAGTGGTCTGACTGTAATTGTTAATATGAATATATTTTTTTGAATAAAATATACTGTTGATAATAAAAACTGTCAAAATGTTTTTCGGTATTAAAAAAAAATTGAATAGAGAGATGTAGACGTAAACATAATCGTGTGAATGTTTAACATGTTTAACAAACAATGATTTGATTGGATAAAAATTGCAAAGTCACGTGCCTAATAAATTCATGAATACGATATCAAACGA
The DNA here is from genome assembly GCF_026210795.1 of Rhizophagus irregularis. Classification (NCBI taxonomy): domain Eukaryota; kingdom Fungi; phylum Glomeromycota; class Glomeromycetes; order Glomerales; family Glomeraceae; genus Rhizophagus; species Rhizophagus irregularis. Next base: position 3,250,273 of record NC_089456.1, read on the forward strand.
TATCGTAATGATATCGTTATCTTTATTTATTTAATAAATCACGTTATCATAAATAAATATACCAAAAAGAATCATGAGATATTGTACTGCATAATAAAGCTATATAGCTGTAAAATAAGAATTATTTTTTATCCACAAATCAATTTTTGTATCATAGACAAAGTGAACTTTCTGTACGTGGTCAATTATTGATATCGGGAAGATTCTTCTCCAGCGAATGTCTTGGCTTATCTAAATGCGAAAAAGAGGACATTTCAATACGTTGTGAATTTTGTTAATATTGTCAAACCAATCAATAGTAATAAAGGCATAATATTTATCATCATTACCTTTGTATTTGAAGATCCCTTTTATAATCGCATAACATTCACCGCTGTCTTCCTTGTGTATTGTTACGATGTCACCAATATGAAGATGTACTTTGAAAAAGACGCCATCGCTTTCTTCTATAGTGTATGTCGCCAATTCATACCAGCTCATTTGAGAATATATAAGAGCTGACTTTTATCCAATGTCTATAAATGAAAGAAGCAGCTCAAATTTGAAATTTGGCAAATTTTTCATGATATTTTTGCGATCCTGACGGGATAAGCTTCTCTTTAAGATAATATTTGTAATAAAATCCACTGGAGATGAAATCGCTATATAAAATAAAAATACGTTAATAATTGCGGAAATATTATTATTATAAAATTGTAATACAACCCTTCTTCATTTCCTTCCAGTTCTTGTTCATTTGATACCTTGTCTTTAGTAATATATCAATTAGTCAATAAATTTTTAAAATTTGAGGACATAGTAGCGAAACCTCTACAAGATTGTGATAATCTTTGATCTGCGCCTCCATCTACTAAATGACGAATTGCAAAGAGCGTAGTATACCGCTTTAACAAGTCTAGCTCGACATTCTTGCAATTTGTTCGTGGTACCATTGCTTTAAAGATCCGATACACCATTTCTTTGATACCAACTTGAGTGTTTATAATAAAGATGCTGCCCGAAACTATTTTTCAGTTTCCGAAACTGGAACTGAGACCGAAACTAAATCCGAAACTATTCCAAAACTCCCATAACTAGCCCGAAACTCACTAATTTTGGCCAAAATTAAAATTTGGCCGAAATTATGACATTTTATCACGTGACATTATACCAATTTCCTAAAAAGGAAATTATGTTTCCCAGTAAAATTGGGAAAATTAGTTATACAATAGTTACACAAAATTCCAAAAAAGGAAATTTTAATGTTGATCATTTTCTTGGCCAGAATTACGTTCTAAAAATGGCCAGGATTATATCAATAATTTCGGCCAAATTTTGAACTTTCAGTAATAATTTTGGCATTATAAATTTTGGATTAATTTTACCAGTTTCAGATTAGTTTTACCAGTTTCAGATTAGTTTTACCAGTTTCAAATTAGTTTTACCAGTTTTACCAGTTTTGAAAAATAAGAAAATTTCAGAAATAGTTTTACCAAGTTTCGGTTTTGACAGTTTCGGAAACTACTAAGTTTTGGGCAGCATCTTTAGTTTATAAGAGTACCATAAGTCCTTGCATGCACCAGCAAGTGGATATTAATATGCAGATTTGGTAAGTTAGCAAATTCAGGGAAAACTTAAAGCCACATTATTAAATAATATTTTATATATTAATAAATAAAAAATAAAAAATTATATAAGAATTATGAATAATTGTACCTTTGGAAGAATTTTCATTTCTTCTTCAAGGCATTTTTGTAATTCGTCATACAAATCTAATGTAAACTTGCTTTCAAAAACTATCCTCATTGTTTTTGCTACATATACCCAACAAGCAATTATTACATTTTTCGCTATGTTAATGCGTGATTTTTAAATTCGTCGCAGAATGCTTCTGGATTCATTTTTCTTTAAGCTTGATGATTCTAAAAAACTATTAAGTATAAAAGGCATTATCATAGCGAGCCTAAGATAGTCAGACATCATGAAACTAGCATTGTGACTACCCTATAAAAAGTATTTATATTTAAAATATAATTAAAAACTTTTTAAAATATATTTAAATTATACTTAAAATATATTTAATTTAAAAATTGCGAAATACTTATAATATACTTAAAATGTATTTAAAATTATCTTAAAATATATTTCTAATATATTTAATTTTTGCCAAAATACTTAAAATATACTTTAAATCAAAATTTAAGTATATTATAGATATATTTTTTACATACTTAAAATATACTTATAATATATTTTATAATATATTTTAAGTATATTTTAAATACATAAAAAATATACTTATAATAGTTTTATAATATACTTAAATTTTAATTTAAATATAATTTAAATATATTTTAAGTATATGGGCAAAAATTAAATATATTAGACATATGTTTTAAGATAATTTTAAGTATATTTTAGATATATTAAAAATATATTTTAAGTATTTTGCAATTTTTAAATTAAGTATATTTTAAATATATTTTAAATATATTTTAAGTATAATACTTTTTATAGGGCTAATTGGATTTGGCAAACGAGACCATTTTTTTGGTTTCTCAAAGTTCTTCCAGGCTTTGATAAACTCGTCCTCTCCTTTTTGTGAAAATAATTCGCACCTGTGGAAATCAAAAAGCTTTATAAAAGATTTTATTCGTTACATATCTAGCTAAAGTTACTTTGCTGAAACCTCTAATTTTTTTAAAATATTTTTACAATATAGTTATATAATAGTATGATATAATAACAATATTAAAACAATAAAAATAAAGATAATTTAAAAAACGGTGTCAAAATAAAATGCTTAAACAACATAAAAACAACATGATAAAAAAAATAATGAAAAAAAATTATTATTTTATGCGAATTGCAATACTAATACAATACTAATATAATACTAATACAATACTTTTGTAAATACGTTATTTATAAAATATTTGTATAAATATATATATATTTTTTACAATATCTTTATAATATTATTTTATGATATTTTTTTTTGTCCGTCCAATTTTTTCTCAGAACACAGATCAGTCACGAATAGTATTATAAAAATAATTATCGTATAAGCATTATGTGTAAGGATGGTGCCGCAAATATGTAATTGCGGAATAATTGCGATTTACGGTATTGCGGAACATTGCGGATTTTTAAATCTAAAAATCCGCAAATCCGCAAATCCGCAATTATCCGCAATCCCGCAAATATTCCGCAAATCCGCAAATATCGCAAAGTACCTCAAATATTCCGCAATTGAATTGCGGTACTTTGAGGATTTGCAGAATATTTGCGGATTTGCGGAATGTCTGCAAAAAAAACTTTCTTTTTTTTAATAAAATATAATTACTACTAAAAAAAATATTTCTATTTATTATTAATAATAAAAGAAATTATTTTACATAAAAAAAAATTAAAAAAAACGCTGGAACCTATAGTTCCGGCGTTTTAATTAAAAAAAATTTAAAAGAAAACCGCCGGAACCTATAGTTCCGGCGTTTTTACATAAAAAAATTAAAAGAAACTGCCGGAACTTATAGTTCCAGCGTTTTAATTAAAAAAAGTTTAAAGAAAACGCCGGAACCTATAGTTCTGGCGTTTTTATTAAAAAAAATTTAAAGAAAACGCTGGAACCCATAGTTCCGGCGTTTTTACATAATAAAATTAAAGAAAACGCCGGAACCTTAGTTCCCAGCGTTTTTATTAAAAAAAATTAAAAGAAAACGCCGGAACCTATAGTTCCGGCGTTTTTATTAAAAAAAATTAAAAGAAAACGCCGGAACCTTAGTTCTGGCGTTTTTATTAAAAAAAACTAAAAGAAAACGCCGGAACCTTAGTTCCAGCGTTTTTATTAAAAAAAAACTAAAAGAAAACGCCGGAAGGGCCGTAGTTCCGGCGTTTTTCATAAAAAAATTAAAAGAAAACGCCGGAACCTATAGTTCCGGTGTTTTTATGTAAAAAAATTCAAAAGAAAACGCCGGAACCTATAGTTCCGGCGTTTTTACATAAAAAAATTCAAAAGAAAACGCCGGAACCCATAGTTCTGGCGTTTTTACATAAAAAAATTAAAAGAAAACGCCGGAACCCATAGTTCTGGCGTTTTTATATAAATAAATTAAAAGAAAACGCCGGAACCTATAGTTCCGGCATTTTTATATAAAATAATTAAAAGAAAACGCCGGAACCTTAGTTCTGGCGTTTTTATTAAAAAAAAAATTTAAAGAAAACGCCGGAACCTTAGTTCCGGCGTTTTTACATAAAAAAATTAAAGAAAACGCCGGAACCTATAGTTCCGGCGTTTTTACAAAAAAAAATCAAAAGAAAACGCCGGAACCTATAGTTCCGGCGTTTTTACATAAAAAAAATTTAAAAGAAAATGCCGGAACCTATAGTTCTGGCGTTTTTACATAAAAAAAATCAAAAGAAAACGTCGGAACCCATAGTTCCGGCATTTTATATAAATAAATTAAAAGAAAACGCTGGAACCTATAGTTCCGGCGTTTTTATATAAAATAATTAAAAGAAAACGCTGGAACCCATAGTTCCGGCGTTTTTATTAAAAAAAATTAAAAAATATGCCGGAAGCAATAGTTCCAGCATTTTTGTATAAAAAACTATTAGTTCTGGTGTTTTTTGTATGTAAGAAAACACCAAAACTGAATTGCAGAATTACGGGCTACTAACCGCAATTCAACTTCAAAATCCGCAATATTGCGGAATTTGAAAATCATTTGCGGACCCATCCTTAATTATGTGATCTTTTTTTAAAAAAAATCAATAACGATTACCACTTCCATATTTTTTTTTTAACTTTTGTAAATTGTAGCAAATTCGGTATAATTAATCTTGGAGGCAAAACATTATCAGTCAGCGGTCATATCATGTTTTTTAGGGGTGTCTTATAATTACTAATAAATAGTAATTTTTATATTTATATTAACATAAATTTTCTTAATTGCCGATCTGCCTAAAAACGGCACTGCGTTACTAATAAAATTCGGGGATAATAGCGATAATAAAAAAAAGCATTTTTTGCATCTCGCGCGCAAAATAAGTTTCACCCATTTTACAAACAGAAATATCATAAAAACAATATTTTCTTTCATTTTATGACAAGTCATATTTGCCAAAAAATTTTATAATTATATTTCTGTAACTGGTTTTCTTCAACTTTCACTTGTTTTTAATAATAAAAATATTTTAAAAAAGCTTTTAAAAACAACTTTAGAAGCTAAAAATTATAGGTTTTTATTGTAAATAATGCAATATAGTAAAATGAAATATTGAAATTTCGTATATTTTAAGGTGTAAATCTGACGCGCGCGCATAGTAAACTCATTATTTTGCATATGAATGTATAACTTTTTTTTGCAAATTCATTTTTTTCAAGTATTTTTTCAGTATATCATATGATTTTTTTTTTATAGTCAATATGTCATCTATGAGATATCCTTTTTTGAAGTTTGTGTTCTAGCACAAAATCGGCAAATTTAACCCCGAATTTTATTAGTAACGCAGTGCCGATTTTAGGCAGATCGGCAATTAAGTTATATATTATAAAAACTTTATATATTTTTATTCTTTAGGAACTTTTTTACTTATTTAAACACTTTTTTTTTTAATACAATACCTATATAAAAAATTTATATTAAGCTAACTTTTATAGTTTCAACCTTCAGATGCAACTTATTGGTAAAAGGTAAATATTACTTTTAAATATATAAATATATGTAATTTTTTATGAGGAATCAGTTTACTTAATAAATAAAAAGTAATTTTCTTAATAAAATTTATGGTAAATTTAAATTTACAATTTTAGTAAAAATTAGCCAATATTAACCTTATAAAATTTATATAAATATTTGCTAATTTTTTTGTATAAATACAATTTTAATTGCAAATTACATGTTTTAATAAAATAATATTTTAAATATTTACAATATTTAACAAATTTTATAATTTGACTAATTTTTAAAAGTTGTTTATAGTAAAAATATTTCAATAATTATTTAATTTTAATAAAATTTAAAGTATAATCATTTTAATTGATTATAAAACAGTATGTAAAATTTGAGAATATGTTATTTATAGAATTATTGAATAAATATACTGTTACACAAAATGCAGATCATTTAGTTGATATGTAAAATACTAATTGATATTTTGAAATATTTTACATAATAATATATACTAAAATTTTACAGGCTATTTTATATCCTTTAAAAGTAATTATATATCAAATTATATTAAAATTGAATAGTTATTGAAATACTTTTACTATTAACAACTTTTAAAAATTAGTCAAATTATAAAATTTGTTAAATATTATAGATATTTAAAATATTATTTTATTATAACATGTAATTTGCAATTAAAATTGTATTTATACAAAAAAAATTAGTAATTATTTATATATATTTTGTAAGTTTAATATTGGCTAATATTTGCTAAAATTGTAAATTTAGATTTACCATAAATTTTATTAAGAAACTTGCTTTTTATTTATTAAGTAAACTGATTCCTCATAGAAAAATACATGTATTTATATATTTAAAAGCAATACTTACCTTTTACCAATAAGTTGCATCTGGAGGTCAAAACTATAAAAGTTAGCTCAACATAAATTTTTTATAAAAGTATTATATTTAAAAAAAAGGTATTTAAGATCCGATTCGCGTATGAACTACAGAAAATTACTATATAAATTCGGGGAACGATTATTATAAAAATGGCAAAATTAGCACAATATTACAGATTATAAAAACTGCAGATGATCACGATGTAGCACCAAAATTCACATGATGAAACCTTAAATGCTAAGGATAATATTGATCAAAAAAAATCGAGAGTTTTATTTATTTTTTAAAAACTTTACTTTGAGGCAGCGTCAGATTTGACAGAAATATATATATATGTATTTGCGATGTTCAAAACACGCACTATTATTATTTACAAATAAAAACAATTAGAATTATATTTTTACACATCTTTATACGTTTAGAACTGTTTGTTTTATACAGTTATTCATTTTCTCTTGCCTCTAATTCACGTATTGCCATGATTTCTTTCCATTTCCGGGAGAAACCAGTAATCCAATTCTGAATAGTAGAGATTTTAGGTACGTCATTTTCGTCTAGTTCTCCTAGTTGAACACGTCGCACAAGTTCTTCATACATTTGTTGAGCTGAAAATTTGTTATTTGGATTTGCTGTTCCAGTATGAAACATATTTTCTAATAAATGTTTCGCACTTTTAGATATTCGCTTCCATGGTTCCCGCTTGTGATTCTTGTTAGATTTTAGGGCCCACCCAGATACAAATATATCGTGACTATTGTTGTCAAACAAAACCAACTGTTAGTATAATTGATTTATGAGCTTTTATTATAATAAAATGTCTTACATTTGCTTTCTTGAACTTCCTACTACATTTGTAATATCCATGCTATTCAAACTTGAATTCAAAAGATCCTATATATTGAGTAGTTTTTTATTTTTATGAAAAAAAAAAAAATTTTTTCAATTTTAAATTGTTCATACCAATTCTAACAATTCACCATTGGTGACAGAATCATCTGGATCACGAAATAATATTAGTTTCATGGGGAATTTGAAATAAATGCAAAAAACCATCATACCTTTACTGGCAACAATAGGTAGCGTCCATTTTTTAGATGATTCTGTATGAATAGAATATTCTGGATTGGGCTTTTCATTTTTTCTCTGCTTTTGAATTTTTTTTATTTGAACTGGAGACCATTTCTTCCATTCTCCAATTCCAGGCAAAATCCTGGCACATACGAATCCTGTATCCTCTCCTTGAACTGGCCACGTCCATTCATGTAGACTTTTAATTCCAGCTATTGTTCCAATTTTTTCTTTTCCTACACAAAGTATAAATATTAATACTGACAAACAAAAATATTGTTTATAATTTCTTCAATTATTGAAATACCTTGATCACGATTTGGCAGCAAGTTGGCAACTTTTGTTCCTGCAATTTCATGAATTGCTGTCTCTATATCATCACCAGACTCAATTGTACAACCCAGTTTGACATGACGCTTTATTGCTTGTGATATCTAATAGGAATAAATCAAAAGTAAACAAAATAATAATAGAATTTATAATAAAATGAAGCAAGCAGTATAATAACTACTTGAGCGTGATGGGAATCTATTAGCGTTTTAGCCTCACCAGCTTCCAAAAAGATCCATTTTCGAGAAACAATATCATACCAATCTTTCCATTGACCTATTATCATCATCAATTCTGTACAATGATAGTGAGGCCCATTATCCGACATTACTGTTATCCATTTTGGCTTTGGATCAAGATTTTCAAACACGGTATGAAGAGAAGATGCTGTAAACCAGGCATCTTGGCCAGTATCATCACTCCAATGGTCATATACTTGTATATCAAGCTTGTTATTTGTAATATCTTTCGTGTATACTAGTGATGAATGTAGAGTCCAACCTCTTTTACCAAAGAATTGAGATTTGGTTTCCCTTGCAGTATGTGGAAGTATCCTCATTTTATAGTCCACTATAATAACTGCCCCATCTTCATCTAACTCATCAAGATTAACCTGAACGTGAGTATTTAGATAAAACTTTCGTGCGTGATGTCCTAACCATGAAATTAGTTTCTTCAAATAATCATCTAATAATTCATGTAATTCTCCATCTACATGATTTTTTATCAGATCAAAAAAATGGAACAATTCTACACAACCGTTACATATTTCAAAACGCTGAAGATTACAAATTCCGAAGGAATGGCTAAGACAATGACATATGCAAGATTTATGTGCTGGAGTTCCAGAAGAGGTAATTTTCAAATCTTTTATATATTCACGCCTCATATATCTTCTCAAAGAATTTAATTTTTGAGTTAACTCTTCCTGTATTATAGAATATGATTAGTTTCAAATATTAAATTTATGAATACAAAAAATTCTTGAATATAATACCTTCGAAAATTCATCTTCTACATGGGTATCAATGATGGTATTAATAGATGCAAAGCTCTCATATCCACATTCATTGCATTCTGAGCAAAGACCGCCCAAATTATCTTGATAAACAAATCTACTACCTTGTAAACGTGTTATAAATGCTGTACGACGCATTCCATTTGGATATTCTTCAGAAAATTTTTCCCAAAGTGCCTGCTTATGATCCTGTAGATACATTATAGGTAATCCTGATTTTGAATGAGTTCGGTAAGAGCTCATGTTGACAATATCCTTTCTCGTGAAAAAATGATCAAACTGATCAACTTGCTCTATTTTAAACTTTAAACGATGAAATTTTGGCTTTTCAATAGGTGGAGCACCAAAACCATTCAATACAGCATGTCTTCTTGATTCAAGAACGGTATAAGATGCTACCTGTAATATTAGATAATTATTTATTGCATTCATCAAAATTACTGACAATATTATGCTATTTACAAAATATATTTTTACCCCTAAATTATGTTCTAATTCTTCATAGGTAAAATCATTGGCAATAATTGATAAAATACGCCGTTTTCCATCTCTGGTTTTTTTATTATCGTTCAATGCTTGTTGAAAACAAGACCAAAAAGTTTCTGTAGAATTTGAAGGATTACTGGAAAGAAATCCCATCTTGTAAAGAGTAGTAAATATCTGTTTTTCTTGTATTGGATTTTTCGATTTAGTCCAAAATTGATACTATAGAATTAGAAGTTATTTCTTATTTGTGTTTATAATTTTTCAACATACAAATCAATCATACCTTAGATTTACCATGAGACCAAGGAGTAATATCAGAGCATCTTGCAGCACGAAGCATTGATAACCATGCACCCAGTTCACGATCAGAAAATTGATGTTCTGGTGGGTATAATAATTTTAATTCTGAATTTAATTCTATTACATTACACTCATTTTGATTCCATCTAACAAATAATTTATACCATTCAATTTTAGCAAAAGTTTGACGCTGAAGATGATATTCATATAATTTTTTCATTAGTTTGAAATTACTCCATTCATGAGAAGCGCATTGTGGAATACGTAGCTTATTTAGTTTTTGTAATGTAATTTGATCTTCCAACCCAAATAATTCTTTTCCTGAAAATTTTTGAATATAATTTGAATTTTTCCAGACGTCATCTGGGGTAGTTCCTACAAATGTTTTTTGAATTTTAAAATCTTGATAAATATAAATGTAACATTTATCATCTTCAATTTCAGATACAAATATAGCTGCACGTTTCTTATATGTGTGAATAATTGATGACTTGTAACCATTACCCGCTTGATTCCAATCTGAACGTGTAGATAAACCCAATCCATAAATAAAAATTTCATAATCACCAAGTTTACATGAAAATGGACAAAAATCAATATTAGATGAAAAAACATCTATTATATTTTTTTTATCCCATCCCATAACAATAGAACCAGAATATCGAGTTTTTTTTTGAAAAATATTTTGATAAACTTCAGAAACTGCCTTAGTTGCACTTGTTTCTATGACCCAAAACTCACCACTTTGACAAAAATACTCGGGTAACATTTGATTAGAACCGGAAATCTGTACTGTTATATAAAAGTCACGTCTATTCAAACCAGCATCAGTTTTTTGGCCTGCTCTAATTGGAAATCTGAGTTGAATATTTGAGTCAGGAATACTTAGAATTTCCCACCAGTAGCGTGAATAAGGTCCATAGTGAAGATTTTCTACAAGCGAACCAGTTTCTACTAGGGTAACATACGTTTGAGACATGGTTGGCTTCAGATTTTAGTGTTTTTTACGAGCTGGTATATATAAAATATTTTTTTTGATATTATTCTTGGCATTTAAGCCTTATCACATGTTCATTGGTGCTACAATATTATTATTTGCCATTTTTATAATATATGTCGATATGCAAACCTTATTAATTTAACTATTGTTTTCCCTGGATATATATAGTAATTTTCTGTAGATCATATGCGAATCGGATCTTAAATAAGTAAAATAGTTTCTAAAGAACAAAAATATATAAAATTTTTATAATATATAACTTAAGAAAATTTATGTTAATATAAATACAAAAAATTACTATTTATTAGTAATTATAAGAGAAATGAAATGACTACTGACTGTTATTACTTGAACAAAAAAAAATGGAATAAAAACTTTATTAAGGACGTCAATGATTTGAACTAATAAGTTAAAAGTCATTAAAGTTATTAATAAATTTACAAATTTATATTAATGAACTTTTCTTTATTACAAACGATCTTTGATACACAAAGTGCGAAAAAAATTTATTTTATGGAGTATCCTGTAAAAAATGTTGTTGTTCTGTGTTTCAAATTCCAAGGTACATAATGAATGAATTTGTTTATTTCCATATTTTTTTCCGTAAATGTATCATTTTCACTAAAAATTTTTTATAGAGTGGTGACCGCAATTGCGATTTATCTTTGTGAAAATTATAATTCTGAAGAAAAATTACCAAAGAATGATCCTAAATTGAGAAATCAAGTTATTCAAGTTATTCAATGGATAAATATTTTATTCGCATAAAAAATTTGATTAAAATGAGAAATGAACTATGGACTTCTAACTAGAGCTCCGAACAGTTCCGGTTTGAACTGGGAACCGATCCGAAACTGACCAAAAATTCAGTTCGGTTCTCGGTTCGGTTTTAGAACTAGAACCGTTCAGTTCGGTTCGGTTCTATTTTATTTTAAGAAAAAATACGAAAATCAAAATAACTCGGCAACTAGTGATCGTATAAAGACGTACAATAGCTCATTAGAATCGTCTCATCGAGACGCGTCGAATGGTGGTAAGCTCATCTCTCTAGCGTCGATATATCACGAGATCATCAACGCTAAACATTTTTTATAAAACTAGCGATAGAATCGTATCTATTGATCCTAGAGACATGATCTTGGCATAATTCGATAGGTCTTAATGAGACGAATCTAATGAGCCTTTTTTCATTTTTTTATGATCACTACATAACGAGTTATCTTAATTTTCGCATTTTTTTTAAATTTTCGAACGTCAAAAAATAAAAATTCCGATCTAAGATATAACCCATCATCTACTGATTGTATTAGAACGATCTTTAGCTCATTAGAACCGTCTCATCGAGATGAGTTGAATGACGGTAAGATCATGTCTCTAGCATCGGTATATCATGAGATAAATCATGCTAAGCAATTTTAGAAAATCAGCATTAGAAAGGTATCTATCGATGCTAGAGACATGATCTTACCGTCATTCAACTCATCTCGATGAGACGGTTCTAATAAGCTAAAGATCGTTCTAATACAATCAGTAGATGATGGGTTATATCTTAGATCGGAATTTTTATTTTTTGACGTTCGAAAATTTAAAAAAATGCGAAAATTAAGATAACTCGTTATGTAGTGATCATAAAAAAATGATAAAAGGCTCATTAGATTCGTCTCATTAAGACCTATCGAATTATGCCAAGATCATGTCTCTAGGATCAATATATACGATTCTATCGCTAGTTTTATAAAAAATGTTTAGCGTTGATTATCTCGTGATATATCGACGCTATAGCGATGATCTTACAACCATTCGACGCGTCTCTATGAGACGATTCTAATGAGCTATTGTACGTCTTTATACGATCACTAGTTGCTGAGTTATTTCGATTTTCGCATTTTTTTTAAAATCGGATAGAACCAAACTGAACTGGACAGTTCCGGTTCGGTTTTCATTCGGTTTCGGTTCCAACCCGAACCGGAAAAAAACTGCACCGAACCGACCCGTTCGGAGCTTTACTTCTAACGAATGGAGAACCAAGATTCATAAGAATCTTGGTTTTTATTTATTTTTTTTTATTATTATGGAACGGTTTACTAACCGTTCCTTTCTTTTTTTATAGGTTCGGTGTAAGGTTGCTTGCCGAAACCTAGGGGTTTAGGCAAGATGGCGTTTCGCCGAAAAGTGAAATTCTGCTGAAACTATATTAAAGTTATATTAAAAAACTGGCAAAACTTTGAAGAAAAGCGAAACTACCGAAACTTATTATAAATGCCAAAACTGCTGAAACTTTGCTGAAACTATAATAAATCTATAGTGAAATTTTGACGAAACTAATTGTAGAATTTTGAAAAGGTTTAGACAAGCAATCTTAGTTCGGTGTCTCAGAAAGGCTTCTAAAGAATGGAAAAATCTAAAGTTTCGTAAGTATGAGTATGAATCTTTTGGGTTTTTTTTTATTTTTTAATATTATGAGAATGTGTAAAAAATATAAATTTCCCTTCATAAAAAATTTTTATTACATAAATAAGATTCTAATACTGTAATTGAGCGCTCTATATTGAAAAGCATTTGGAAGTGAAAGAATAAGGTGGCTCGTTTTGAAGATTCCGAAAACTAATTAATTTGATTAAAGTAGAAATTCGATTCATTTGTTTTTCATTTTATTTTTCTGTAATACTAAAATTTTTTATTTATTTATTAATACTTAAGAAAAACTAAAATTGGATTTGCATTTTTACAATAAAATGTCGCAACTAGCAATAAAAATATTATTTACTATTCTACTCTAAAATATATTACATTATTATTTACATTAAATTTTACATTAAATATAAAAACATTATTTCCTATTTACTGTATTAAAAATAAACCAAAAATACTTTCTAGTGTATTATGGGAAGAATCAGCAATAAAATAACATAATATAGAGTTAATAGAATTGATATATAACAAAATATTCAAAAATCTGAATAATAATATTCACTTATTATCACTGTAATATAAAAATATGCCATATTCAACCCAAAATATGTTTTTTTAAAAGAAATACAACGTTTGATGTCTTAATAATGAAGTTGTGAGGGGGGATACGGATTTATGAAACAGTCTAATAATCAAAACTAAAATCTATCTCATTTGGCTGTTGAATTTTAACGCCATTGTTCTCACATGCTTGTTTGATACTTTGAACCCAATCGTATGCTGAAGACATTTTAAATTGCTTGTATCTGTTATCCGCCTCATTATATGAGATTGTTTCATTACTTACTACAATTTCGAGCCAGATTTCGAAATTCTGGCATCCGTTGATAGTACTGGTAAAAAAACAAGGCATAAGGGTGTCAATAGCATCTAGCACGTTGTCACCCCCATCTGCCACCCGGCGGTAAACAAGCTTCCCTGCTTTAATGTAAATTCGTTCTCCACGAAACATTAATATTCTTGCTTGGTTTAGTTTTATTACTACTTAACTTTCAAATTGCGATAGCTCTCGCCACGATATTTCATCCATTATCTTCTTTCAAAATACGATAGTTCTCTTTACAAAAGTTTATATTTTATTCATTTCATAATTCTCGTTATGACATTAAATTCACCATGAATTTGTCCAATTAAAATTAATTAAGCGAACATTACAGTAAAGTTTAGGGCGAACCTATTACCTTTAAAATAACATTACGCTTTACTAACAATTAATTAAACAAAATTACTTTTTCATCATAAGAAAATAGTAACAAAAACAATCGAAACAATTAATTTTCATATAAAGGGTATTTTATTTATTCTTCATAAAATTCACAATTAACTAATTTACTTAAAGTTTTACATCGTATCTGACGACTGTGGAATTCACTTCCCATTCCGCTCCTATTTAAACCAACTTTCTTATTCTTTCTTTTCCTACTTCTTATTTCTTTCTAATATTTTATATGTTATCTTTTATGCGCTATCTTATATGCTATTTTATATGTTATCTTTTCTAATATGTTATACTATTTTAATATGCTATCTTTTCTTTAAAATAATCTTTCGCATATTATGTCGTAAAGATATAATCCATCTTTTGTGGCTGTGCTATCTTTCTTTAAAATAAAATAATCTTTCAAATATTATATCGTAAAGATCCATCTTTTGTGGCTGTGCTATCTTTTCTTTAAAATAAAATAATCTTTCAAATATTATATCGTAAAGATCCATCTTTTGTGGCTGTGCTATCTTTTCTTTAAAATAAAATAATCTTTCAAATATTATATCGTAAAGATCCATCTTTTGTGGCTGTGCTATCTTTTCTTTAAAATAAAATAATCTTTCAAATATTATATCGTAAAGATCCATCTTTTGTGGCTGTGCTATCTTTTCTTTAAAATAAAATAATCTTTCAAATATTATATCATAAAGATCCATCTTTTGTGGCTGTGCTATCTTTTCTACTGCATCTCGTCAGCTATTCTTCTACTGTGGCTGCAGTTCATCAATATTTTACATGTTCCTATTTTTTTTTGTTCCTTTAATTCGCTATCCTTCCTTTTTATATGATTTATCATTTGTGGCTTATGATTACTCCTCCTAATTGTTCCTATTGTTGAACTTGATAAACTGGTTGCTAAGCCACATCGATCAACTCCCCACTTGATCTATTGGTTCTCCGTTAATTATTTAATAAACATTACATCATGTAGATCATTCCTTCTCCTAAAAGTTTATCCTTTCCGGTTAATTTTATCCAATCATGTGACTTTCTATCGTTTGATCTTTTATTCCATATTATTCCTCCATATTATGCGATTACTTTAGTATCTATGGCTACAGTTTGCCCCCCACCTAAAATTTGAGTCCCATCAAATTCGAACTATTACTTCAAAATTTGTCCTATCAATATATTCTTTCAGTAATTCACCATTTACTGGTGTTTTCAATATCTTCCCTTCCATAGTTTTAATTCTGTATGATCCTTTAGAAATTATCTCATGTACATAATAAGGTCCTTTCCATTTTTCTTCTAACTTTCCAGACCATTGTTTTTCTTTTGCTGCGTCATAATATAGTACTTTATCTCCGATTTGTAATTTCTGCTTTATTCTATTCTTTTTATCATGGTACGATTTTTGTTTTTCCTGAGATTTCCTGACATTTTCTTTAGCTTGATTCCTAATGTTTGGTAATCCTTCGATCAACCCATTAACTCTCTCTGCCATGGTAATTTCCTTATCTTCTAAATCTAATAATGTCTTCATTTGTCTCCCATATATTAAATATCCTAGTTCCATTTTCGTTGAATCATTCCTTTTAGTTCGATACGCGAACAATACTCCTGGTACTTTCAAATCCCAATCTTCGATATTACTTAGCTTTGCTAATGATTCACATAATGTCTTATTAAATCTTTCAATTAACCCATTAGTTTTTGGATGATAAGGCGTCGAAAAGTTATGTTTTATCTGAAATTCCTCCATTAATGATTTCACTAATTTATTATTGAAATGACTCCCTCTATCACTCAATATCTTCTTTGGACATCCATGCCTACATATTATATCTTCATAAATAAATCTTGCAATTTCCTTAGCATCTGCTGTTTCCAATGCCTTTGCTTCAGGCCATTTTGTAAAATAATCCATCGCTGTAACCATATATCTATTATTTCTCTTTGTTACTGGTAATGGTCCCACTACATCAATCCCAATTTGATAAAATGGTTCTATAACTTTGATTACATTCAGTTCATGTTTTCCTATTGGTTTTCCTCTTCTCTGACAATTATTACATGATTTGACATAAGCTTCCACATCTTTTTTCATCCCTTTCCAATAATACCCATCCTTGATCCTATTATACGTACGTTGCATCTATTCCAAAGTGTCCTGATAATTCATGATCATGAGCTATGTACATTAATCCTTCAAATTCGTATTTTCTTATCACTCTTAGTCTTTTCTCATCTTTTATTTTGTAAATTAATCCTCCTATAATTTCATATTCCCGTTCGTCGTTGATATTCCTCGCTATCCTATTATATTCTTCCTCTTTCATGTCTATGTTGTAATTCTAAAAGCTAAAGTGTTGTAAAAGGTTGAAATGTTATAAAGGGTTGAAGTGTTGTAAAAATTAAGGTGTTGTAAAAATAAAGCGTCGTGATAACTGTTCCATATATTTTTAATTTTTATCTCTTGATTTATTTTTGATCCTTGGTATTTCTATCCTTCTTATATATTTTTCATTCCCTATAATCAATTTAGATCGTACCCATCCTAATCCTTTTTCTATTGGTCTTTCTTCTATTATCATATTGTTTCCATCTTCCATAATTAATTTCACCTTTTTCTCTTTTAGTCTTATTATAATGTGTACATCTACTAGTATGAAGTCTTCTTCTTCTTCAATCCTTAAATGGATAATTGTTTCATTCTCTTCTTCTTTTATGGTCACTTTCTATATCTTATCGACCTTTACTCGATAGGTAAGAAACCAATTCATATAACAATCTCCTAATACCATTTTGGAAATATAATTTTAAGCTCTTTGGTGTTTTTCTATCTCCTTATATACTTTTCTCCAACTACTATCGTCATTCCTAACTTCAATTTGACTGTATCTTTTGGTATCTTTGTATACATCCTGGTTTTCTTTAAACATTTTAACCATGTCCAAATATTCATTTTTCTTTAATGTTGGGTATGACGATTTCTCCATTTTCTTCGTTTCTCTTCCAATATAATTTTCCCAACATACATCGCCATCTTTTTCCAAAAATATCACTATTGATTCATCTATTGTTCCTTTTAATCTGAATATTTCTTTTTCCATCTCATGGTTCCCATGTGGAGTAATTAATCCTCTGTTGAAACTTTTCGTCTTCTGATAATAATATTCGCAATATGGCGATTTGTCCAGAATTATTATATCCGTATCTTCATCATATTCTAACATTCTTCTGTTTATTTGTTCTACTACTTCCTTTCTAAATTTCCATTCTGTTTCTAATTTTGATTCGTGAAATTCACCTTTGTCTTTTCTTCTCCTTTTGAATGTATTAAATCTTACTTTTAATCCTTGCTTTTCCCACTCTTTAATCAAATTTTGTACTATACTTGTTTTTCCTAATCCATCCACTCCGTCGATTATAATAACTTGTGGCTTATTTTCTCTTCCCAATTTCTTTAATAATTCTTTTTCTGTCCTTTCCTCCAAATTCAAAAGTATTGCTTCTTTATCGGTAAAATATTTTTCATCATCTCATCTCCCTTTGAATCTTTTAGCATTATACCATTTATTCCTAAATTTGATATATCTCAATTTCCCCTTATTATTTTCTATTTTTGTTATTTCTTGATTCTCGTTCCTTTCTGTTTCTTTTTCTTTAAATCTCAGTCTTGATAATCCATCTGCATTTTTAATTTTCTTTCCACTTCTATGTACTATTTTAAAATCAAATTGTTGTAATTTCATTACCCATCTTGCTCTCCTTCCCGTTTGTTCCTTTCCATCTGTTAATCCTTTTAATGCTGCGTGATCTGTTATCACTATAAATTTCCTTCCTACTAAATATTTCTGAAAATGTTGTATTCCCCAAAATACCGCTAAGCATTCCAATTCTGTTGGTGGATAATTCTTCTCTGCTCCAACTGTACTCCTACTTGCGTAAGCTATTACAACCTCTTTATTTTCTTCATTCATTTGAGCTAACACTGCTCCTAATCCTATCTTAGATCCATCAGTTATCAATATAAATTCTCTGCTGAAATCCGGATATACTAAAATTGGATTTTCTGTCAATTTTGTCCTTAATACGTCAAATGCTTCTTGTTGTTCTTCTTTCCATTCAAACTTTTCATTCTTTCTTGTTAAGTTAAGCAAAGGTTTTGCTATCTTCGAAAAACCTTTCATAAATCTCCTATAATATGAACATAATCCTAAAAATGATCTTACTTCTGTGACAGTTTTCGGCCTTCTCATATTTTCTATTTGCTCAACTTTCTCTTTATCCGGTCGCAATCCATCTCTTCCTACTATATGCCCTAAGAAATTTATATTTCTCAATCCAAACTGACATTTCTTCAATTTCACAATCATATTATTCTCTCTCAATTTACTCAATACTTTATCTACATGTTCTATATGTTCCTCAAAATCTTCTGAATAAATCATTATATCATCTAAATACACTGTAACAAATTCTCCTATATATTCTTTTAATATTTTATCCATTAATCTCTGAAATGTTCCTGGTGCATTCTTCAATCCAAATGGCATAACATTGTATTCATATAATCCTTGTGAACAAATGAATGCTGTTTTCTCTTTATCTTCTTCTGCCATTTCTACTTGATGATATCCTACTGCTAAGTTCAAACTTGTGAACCAACTTCCCTTTCTAAATTTTTCTAACAATTCGTCTATCCGGGGTAAAGGATATTCATCTGACTTTGTCACATTATTTAGCTTTCTATAATCTATACAAAATCTATAATTTCCAGTTTTCTTTCCTGCTAACGTTACTGGAGATGCCCAATTACTCCATGATTCTCTTATCTTCCCCATCTTTAACAATTGTTCAATTTCTTTCTTTATAAACTTTCCTTTTTCATCAGTTTCTTTATATCTCTTTTGTGCTATTGGTCCTTGATTTTCTTCAATTATTATTTCATGTTTAACTGTATTTATCCTTCCCAGTTTCTCTTCGTCATATTCGAATATATCTTCATATTCCCTTATCAATTTTTTAAATGCTATTCTCTCCTCATCGCTCATTTCTCCCAGATGTGTTTTCTTTTCAAATTTTTCTTCTTTGCTCTCATTTAGCATCTTTACCGTCTCTCCTTCATTCAGAAAGCCAAGACCATTCATTTTTCCTCATCCCTCTTTTCTCTATCAGTTTTTACAATCGATAACAACTCTTCTTTTTCCATCTCCTCATATTCATCTTCACCCTCTGACTCTTCACTAGAATTGCCATCTATATCATCTATATTCTTTGGATCTCCATTAAATTCACCCCTATTCCCTGACTCCTCAAATTCAACATTTTTCTTTCCTCTAAAATCAATTGGTATTTCATATATTCCATTATCCCATTCTATTGTTAACAGACCTTCTTTCATATTTATTATCCCATATCTTAATAAATCAGTTCCTAATATTAAATCTTTTCTTCTCGAGTTGATTACTTCGAACTCCAAAGGTATTTCTAAATTTTTGTCAATTTCTATTCTAATTTCCACTCTTCCTAATGAAGCTATGTTATTTCCATCCGCTATTGTCAATACAACATCACTTTTCTTCATTATCGGTATATTTAATTCCTTTCTCAATTCATTCGTTATTACTGAAGGTCCTGCTCCTGTATCAACTAATGCTCTGATCATTTTTCCCTCAATTATTATATTACATCTTGTTGCTTGTGATTTTTCTTCTTTCTGATTAATATTCTTTAATTCCCCCGAGTGTAGTCAATATCTCAAACCATTTAATAATTTCTTCCTTACTTCTGGTCTTTCATTCATCATTTGTCCCCAATTGATTGGTACGCTTGAATTTACAAATTGCTCAAATGGATCAAAATCTCCAACATTTGGTATATTTCGATTTAACTTCACTTTCTCGTTTGTACATTCTCTAGCAAAATGTCCTTGTTGTCCACAATTGTGACACCTATTATTATTCTTTCTAGTTTCATATCCTTTCTGTAATTGTTCTTTTGTAAAACCCCTCTTATTATTCCCCTGTGCTTTTTGCTGTTGTCCTTACCATTGTGCATTTCTTCTTCTATCTCTTTCATCATTCATAACCTTGTCTTTATTTCTTTCACTCTTTCTAGGTGGTACTGGGAACATATCGTATCTCTCCTCATCTTCATAGTTATTCATTTCGTATCCATCGAATCCATTATTATAGTTATCATATCCATCACCCTCATTATATCCATCATATTCATCATTATATTCCATATTATACACATTATATCCTTCACCATAATATTCTTCATCAAGGTAATTAACTTGATTATTTTGGCTATATAACCCTTTATTATTTCCTCCATATGATCTTCTTTGACCTTCCCTACAAACTCTAGAAGTATGTCCTTTTCTTCCACATGTATAGCAAGTCATTCTATCCCAGTTCATATTATTTCTTTGGACATTATTATTTCTGATCGGTCTCCTATCATTCCTATTCCTTTGCATTACATATGCTTCATTTCTTTGCATTACATGTGCTTCCAACCTTTTCATTCCATTAATTAACTCATCCCATTCATCACTTTTAACTTCTTTATTTTGTAATTCTTTCGCAATTGGATTCATTCCTTTATATTTATTTGTCTCTTCTTTCAAAATTTCTTCCATGTTTTTCTCTTGTCTTACTCGTTTCATATCTAACCCCGTTGTTTTCATTAACAACTCATCTTTCGCTTCCTCTTCTCTTTTTGCTTCGTTAACTGCATCATTCAGATTCGTCGGATTACTTCTCCTAACATGATAACCTAGCATGGCATCTAACCCTTGAATAAAATAATTTACTTGATATAAATCATCTAACGCATGACCTCTAGTTGCAACTCTTAATATTGACCTAAATCTTCTAGTATATTCTTCAACACTTTCATTTGTTCCCTGTTTAATTCTTGTTAATTCTAACATTTTTCTTCTTTGAACATCATTCCTAGTAAATCTGTCGATTAATCTTCTTTTCAAATTTCTGTCCTCATTATGATCACACCAATTCACTAAATTAGCTGCTACCTTTTCTTTTTCTTCATTATACCATTGTAATGCGATTCCTCTCAAACAAGTTATGGCTATATTTGCCTTATTCTGTCTACATACACCTCCTCCAACATTTCCTTCTGGTCGTCCGCTTACTGTAAATGCTATCTCAAATTGTCTAATCCAATCATTAATATCTTCATCCTCTTTTCCACTAAAAGTTGGCATACCTACTATTCCTCCCATTCCTGCGGTCTGAATCCTATCCGCCAAAGTCTGTCCTGCTCCTAACGCATTATCTAATGCATTTGGTGCCAATCCCATAGCATTTTCCATTATTCTTCTTATTTGTGCTTCATTTGCCATATTTACTATATTCTCTTGAAATAATTCTTGTAAATTGTAATCAGATATTTCACTTTCTGTGTCAGAATTTTTAAAATTTAATGAACTATTCGAATCTAAATTTTGATTCAGACCAAAACCTCCTGTATTTATAACATTTTCGATTTCATTTTCAGATTCTTCTTCTTCAAAATCTTTATCACTTCCGTCCCATATTTCATATTCTTCTGGACTTAATATTTCTCCAATCTTTTCTGAATCATCTGTATTTTCTTCTTCTGATTCTTCATTATCACTCTTTTCACCACTTTCTTCACTATCTATCACTCCTGCTTGTTCTTTCAACAACTTATCTAACTTTTTCTTTAGTTCTTTTTCTGACTCATTTTTATTTCCTTGAAAGATTTCAATAAATTCTTTATCCAAAATTTCTCCATCTGTATATCCCATACTAGTTAATCTTAACAATTCCTCTTCAATTATCATTATTCCAATATCCTCAAAAATCTTCTGTAATCTTTTTACCCGATCATCAATTTCATTAATATCTTCTTCTTCACAATCTCTGCATACAGTTCCTCCTAATCTAAACATATCATTCATCCATCTTATTTTGCATCTTTCACACCAAGTTGTATTCTCATTTAACCACTTATGAATCTCTTTTCTTAATTCTTTATCTTCCAAATTTATCATTTCCATATATTTTTCCACAAATTCTTTAGTTATTATTATTCGATTATTTACTCCAAAACTTTTTATCCTCTGAATTTCTGATACATCTATTTCGTATCCCAATTTTTCTAAATCATCTTTTAATTCTGCTAACTCATCTTGTTCATCTTTCTGCATTTCTTTAATACATTCCCCACATTCATTATCTGTTCTGTCCATTTCGAATCTCCTAATACCACATCTTTTACATATTACTGTTTCTTTTTCTAACCATTCTCTCATCTCCAATTCTTTTTCCCTTTCATCCATTTCCTCTACCTCTTGGACTTTATCTATAAATATTTTCGTTACCAATATATCCATTTCTATCATCAACTTTATTCCTATCTTCCAAATGTATCTCAATTGATCTTCATCTATAGAACTTGTCCTTCTCTTTAATTCACTAAATTTCCATGATTTGTCTCCTATTATTATCTCTAATTCTTCCTCAGAACTATTTTCTAATTCGTAACTCGCTGGACTACCTTCACTCTCTGAATCCTCTGGTTCTTTTGTAAAGCCCCTAGTGTCTATAAATATTCTTATTATCTTTTGTATCATATTCTTATGATGTTCTTGAACATTATCTATTTCTATATTTTCATATATTATTCCTTGCATTAATTCCTTCACTTTTTCTTCACTTTCCGCTATCTTTTCTTCTTCATATAATAATTCTTTGAACTTCTCTATTGCTCCTACTTCTGCTTTTACAGCTCTAATTTCTCCTAATGCGACTCTATACCATTGCCAAAATTTCTCAAATCTTCTTTCGACATCTCAACCTTCTAAGATATATTTATGTTCTACTAATTCAGGATTCCCAATTAATCTGTCAAATACTTCATTCTCTAAATTTCTTTCGATATAATCCCTTACAATTACTAGTATAATTGTCCGTAATCCTTTTTCTTTCATTTTTGGTTGTATCCTATATCTTATTGATTCCGTTATTCTATCCATTATGTCTCTACATTTTCCCTTGTGTATTGTATCTTCTCTTTCTGAATTATCCATACTTAATAAATCTATTACTCCCTTGATCGTTACATTATTATATATTATTATTGTATCTTCGAACTTAAATAATGCATCCCAAAATTTCTTGAATACCATTAGTTCATTTCCTATCGGATGACATAATTCACAATTTAAACATTCATCTAATTCTCCCGTTCTTAACTCATGTTCTTCTTTATGTGTCTTATATTCACTTTCCCATTGATGGTACCATTCCATCGTATACTCCAATTAAATTATTATAAATATTCATCCAGAATTCAAATTGAAATTCCACTCTCTTATATATCATTTTTATCGCTTCTATTTTGATCTTCTAACCATCCTTTACTATATTGTCCTTTCCTATTACCTATATTGAATGTATAATCTTTCTTTCATTATGAATATTCATTTAACAACTTATTTTTTTTTCTAAATCTTTTACTTATTCATAATATTCTTATATTAATCTTTCAATCTTTAAATCCTCTTTTTTTTTGATTTTCACAAGTTTCTTCTGCTATTCTTATCTTTCATAATTTCATGTATATATTTTACTGCGCCATTAATTCAAAAATTATTCTAAGTCCACAATCTC
The DNA here is from genome assembly GCF_026210795.1 of Rhizophagus irregularis. NCBI lineage: Eukaryota > Fungi > Glomeromycota > Glomeromycetes > Glomerales > Glomeraceae > Rhizophagus > Rhizophagus irregularis. The sequence continues at coordinate 3,274,385 of NC_089456.1, forward strand.
CTCAGACTGCGGAGGTTTTTATTGCGCATTCTAAAAATTTCAAAAATTTTCTAAGTTTTACTGCGCCTCAAAATTTTCTTTTATCATCAAAATTTGTAATTTTCGCATTTCACGAACTTCAAAATTCTCATAACTTCTAAAGTTCGTGAATTTTTAGTTCTTTTTCATTATATATGTAATCTTTACATCTATATATTCAATATTACGCAAAATATCTTCTTTGTTTAATCTTGTACTAATTCTTATTATAACCATTATGTCGACACACAACATATTATACTTTATGCGACACACGCATTTACACTTATGCGACACACGCATTTATACTTATTTAACGGTGTTTCTTCTTATTTATTATCTTTTACAATTTAATAACCTATACTCGGCTTGCCTTTACCTTCACAATGAAGTATAGTAGTTTCGAGGTTTGCTATTCACATTTTATCATTTGACCAGCAAATATTCCTAAATTTCGCATTATTCCATAATATTCATCTTCTTTTCGTGAGTTCAGTTGCGCATTTTCCTAAATGCTTTCAGTTTTATCTGAAGTAGTTATACTCACGATGGTTTCTCTTTTTGCCTTGTGAATTCAATTACGCATTTTCAAAATGCTTTCAGTAGGGAGATGTTCCACTCACGTCTGAGTCCAGTTATTTTGATTCCCATCTGAAGAAGTTATATTCACAGCCGGTGTTTTTGTAATAGGTTCCCACGTAACCCTTGTGTTTTAAATAGGTTCCCACGCAACCCTTGTGTTTTGGTAATAGGTTCCCACGTAACCCTTGAGTTTATAGCTTACTCGTCAACTTTTCATTACAACATTGTATCCCCAGGAACTTCTGGCATTTGCAAAATACAATGGTGCCCCTCCCAGAATACAACATCTTACAAGGGCTTCCTTAATTTCTCGGTTTTACAATTATTAGCGCGAAAACTTCAAAGACGACAACTTTTGTGACTTACTACAATACTTTCCGGATTTTCCTGTAATAAATCTATTATTTTGAAACGAGTTCATTATATTCCATCATATCACCGCATCCTTCTTTTTATAATTCCTAAGGTAGGTGTATAATATCGCTATTTCGCCCGTTTCCATTTTAAAGTTTTTCAGGTACTTACAACCTTTTTCCCCAATCTTATATTTTAATTCTAATACCTCTTTTTCTGAGTTCAGATTCTTCAGAATACCACGTCGGTACCATGATCGGAACGATCTTTCCCTTCGCGAGCGATCAATTCACTTAGTTGTTAACCGTTTCCTTCTTAATACCGCATAGGTACTTGACTATAAGAAGATAGTCAAAATGTCGACGCAAAGTCAACATTTCCTTTCTCGGAGCATGCACCAAATTGTCACCCCCGTCTGCCACCCGGCGGTAAACAAGCTTCCCTGCTTTAATGTAAATTTGTTCTCCACGAAACATTAATATTCTTGCTTGGTTTAGTTTTATTACTACTTAACTTTCAAATTGCGATAACTCTCGCCACGATATTTCATCCATTATCTTCTTTCAAAATACGATAGTTCTCTTTACAAAAGTTTATATTTTATTCATTTCATAATTCTCGTTATGACATTAAATTCACCATGAATTTGTCCAATTAAAATTAATTAAGCGAACATTACAGTAAAGTTTAGGGCGAACCTATTACCTTTAAAATAACATTACGCTTTACTAACAATTAATTAAACAAAATTACTTTTTCATCATAAGAAAATAGTAACAAAAACAATCGAAACAATTAATTTTCATATAAAGGGTATTTTATTTATTCTTCATAAAATTCACAATTAACTAATTTACTTAAAGTTTTACATCGTATCTGACGACTGTGGAATTCACTTCCCATTCCGCTCCTATTTAAACCAACTTTCTTATTCTTTCTTTTCCTACTTCTTATTTCTTTCTAATATTTTATATGTTATCTTTTATGCGCTATCTTATATGCTATTTTATATGTTATCTTTTCTAATATGTTATACTATTTTAATATGCTATCTTTTCTTTAAAATAATCTTTCGCATATTATGTCGTAAAGATATAATCCATCTTTTGTGGCTGTGCTATCTTTTCTTTAAAATAAAATAATCTTTCAAATATTATATCGTAAAGATCCATCTTTTGTGGCTGTGCTATCTTTTCTTTAAAATAAAATAATCTTTCAAATATTATATCGTAAAGATCCATCTTTTGTAGCTGTGCTATCTTTTCTTTAAAATAAAATAATCTTTCAAATATTATATCGTAAAGATCCATCTTTTGTGGCTGTGCTATCTTTTCTTTAAAATAAAATAATCTTTCAAATATTATATCGTAAAGATCCATCTTTTGTGGCTGTGCTATCTTTTCTTTAAAATAAAATAATCTTTCAAATATTATATCGTAAAGATCCATCTTTTGTGGCTGTGCTATCTTTTCTTTAAAATAAAATAATCTTTCAAATATTATATCGTAAAGATCCATCTTTTGTGGCTGTGCTATCTTTTCTTTAAAATAAAATAATCTTTCAAATATTATATCATAAAGATCCATCTTTTGTGGCTGTGCTATCTTTTCTACTGCGTCTCGTCAGCTATTCTTCTACTGCGGCTGCAGTTCATCAATATTTTACATGTTCCTATTTTTTTTTGTTCCTTTAATTCGCTATCCTTCCTTTTTATATGATTTATCATTTGTGGCTTATGATTACTCCTCCTAATTGTTCCTATTGTTGAACTTGATAAACTGGTTGCTAAGCCACATCGATCAACTCCCCACTTGATCTATTGGTTCTCCGTTAATCATTTAATAAACATTACATCATGTAGATCATTCCTTCTCCTAAAAGTTTATCCTTTCCGGTTAATTTTATCCAATCATGTGACTTTCTATCGTTTGATCTTTTATTCCATATTATTCCTCCATATTATGCGATTACTTCAGTATCTATGGCTACAACGTTCCACTTAGTTCCAATGGCGTTTAGAACTCTTTCAATGCGAAATCCTCATTGTAAATTTAATGTTAAATCCTTTTCATTTAATCGTCCATTACTCCTCTTTAAAATTTTTTTTGTAACTTGGGATTTAATGGTTTGACCTTGCTTACGAGGTTTTAATGCACAAAGTAATTCCAATGTTCTGTAAGATTGCACCATGGAAACAAGGAATCTGAGCTGACATCTCCGAGCAACTTCTTGAGAAATTGAGTTCTTTATCAAACTATTGATTGAATGCCAGACGTGAGCTGATAAACTATTAATAGTTGCTTTCAACATAGAAATTCTTTCGCCTTCATTGACAGATAAAAATGATTGTAATGAATAGCTTGGTGTATTTAATATAGCTTCTACAGACGCTTGTCTGTCTGAAAGGTATCCAAAATTATTATTAGTCACAATTTCAATAATGGATGTTGGTTTGCCAAAAGGAGTCCTTTCAGTTTTATGCAAGTCTACCAAAAGAGCACTCTTAAAGGTAGAAAATTCGTCCTTATGATTAATAAAATTTAAGTAATCAATAAGTCAATTCCTATAATTCCCGGAATGTTTAAATATTAAATTATCTCTCATCGGAGGATTTTCAGGTAGCTTTTCGATACATTGAAGAAGCCAATATATGTCTTTGGCAACCAATTCAGCCGTAATATTCAGCAGTTTAACAGATTTGTTAAAATATTCAACTCTTATTCTGAGATTTCCGGCTTTTCGTCTTTCCTAACCTATCTGACTAAAATTGTATGGAATTGAGATCTCGTTAACTTTCGTCTCTACAATCCTAAGATCACTAACTGATCGAACGTGCAAAATTCTATCTGATTTCATATATTACATCAATCCAGTTTTAACGTTTATTGTAAATGACTTAATATTGGTTTCTTTTAATATATTTCAGAGCGTGAATGAGATGTTGAATACATTTGTATTCAACTTATCAGTGACTGTTTCCGCAAGTTTGACATTATCTAAAATTTAACAAATTATTAATGACCCAACTGATTAAAATCTTTCATACTAATATTATACCTTTCTTATTTTTTTTAATATTATTGTTGTCGCTTGTACCTTAAAAAAAAAAATCCAAATTAGTAAGATACTAATCAATATCAGTCATACAAATATATCAAAATCTTTTGTAATATTATATATGTCTTTCTTGGTTTTTTTTGTATTTTTAATATCATTATCATTTTTCTTTTATTGTTGTTGTCTCTTGTGCCTTAAAAAAAAAAATCAAATTAATAAAAATACCAATCAATATCAGTCATACAAATATATTAAACATACTTGTTGAAGAAATCATTTCGAGAAACCTTATTGTGGATTAGATGGAATGAAGGTAATATGAGTTAAGGAAAGTAAGTATTAAATGAAACAAAGTAAGGTAATGAAACAAATTTTTTGAAAGAGAAATTCAGATTAGAATTCGTTCTTAAATAATGTAAAATTTTCACATGCAAGTCAATTATCTCGGGAATGATTAATCACATTTAGAACTAACTAATTACAGAAAGTACACACCTAATTATTACACTAATTACAATTAGAATAATTATACATTTTTTATTTGCAACCAGTCATGTGACTTACAGTAATTACATTTGATTAATGTATTTTTTTTAACAAGATTTTTAAGATTGTTAAATTAAAAATTTATATGAATTTAATTTCATCATTCAATCTCTTTATCATTGTGAATCTCACTACCTTCAGAACAACTTGAACGATGTTATTACATTAAATACAGTAAGTCACGATTTTAGGTATATTTATGAGAACTGAATACGACGGTGTTCTACTTCAATCATTTCAGCAATCTTAGTTTGATCTTTCGCACATATAGTTGGTTCCATATAGTCATATATACATCGCCATTTACTAATTGATTCATAAAAATTTGAGGTATTAATTTCTAAGAGGTTACAAGAATTTTCACTGTAATTTCGCACTTTCTGAAGAAATCTTATTGTTGAACCCGCAAGGTTAAATGTGATCCACCTTACAGCAAGGATGCTAATTGAGATAAGTATTACAAGAAAATCAACAAAAGTCCCCATTGTAGCGACATTACGTTATATTTTATCTAGAACTTTTGTAACTGATTGGACCATCCCAATAAATATAAGTTATTTTTCATCCATAGTTTTATTCACCATATATCGATTACAGTCCAACATCCAACTTTAATTCCATGTTCTTCCACTTCTTTCAAAAGGGTTCTAATACCAGATAAGTTTTACTAGTTGATGATATTTGGAATCAAGAACCTTCTTTTTGTAGTACTTGAGTAATTACTTTGTTTGACGACTTTCTTGTTTTTAATATGAGCATTGAGTTCATCGAAAGAAAAATTGATCCATTTATTGAAATTAGACATCTGATTATATTCATGACGAATTGAATCTGTTAATTCTCCATTTGCATTTAATATTATGGCACAATCAATTTGAACAAGTAATATTTGTAACACCATTTTTTGGAAATCATCATTTTAGAGAATTGTATATTGAACTTTTGACTTTTCATTAAGGATCAAAGTATCATATTTTGCAAAAATAGCATACTTTAATCCAAAAAATCCATGTCATCTTTAAGGGTATTTGATTTGATTCGTTAAAAGAATTTTAGTTGGTTGATTTCCAGTCAAATCAATGATACCAGTATTCATTGTTGGCGTATTATAATTATCATTAAAAAATGATGTCAAAAAGGTAGTGTGCATTCTTTTTGATTCAATTTCTTGTGTTATTTTTTGGGAATTTTCGATATGTGTTGGTGTAATAATATGTTCCTTTAATCTGGTTCCATCACTAAACGGTGCAGAGTTATTAATTTTTGACAACTTTGACAATAAACATGCTTATTATCACTAATAAATTGTAGGATTTATCCTCTAAAATCTTTTTAAATAAAAATTTTCCCAATAAAACAAGATTTTGAAAAATTTCTACTATCTTTTGTTCTGTATTTTCATCTCGAGTTCTTTTGGCTAATAAATTTTCACTTTGAACTACTAAAATTTAATATAAATTACTTAATTATTTTACACATTTAAATTAATACATAAGAGCGACATTTTCACCAGTATTAGATGCAGTGCTTTTTCCATTTCCTTGAATAAAGTTATTGTTGTCAGGCTGGATGTGTAGTCACTACGTTCCTCCACCTCAACCTCACGGCCTCGCAGTACCTACTTGGACCCTATGGGCCCTGGTCATACCCCATATATACTACCGCCATGGCCACAGTGACCTTACGACTGGTCACACTACTTTCCAACTCTTTTTTTTTCTCCATTTTTTCTTATATATAAAAACTACTATGACCACTATGACCACTATGACCAGACTACTAAAAAGTGGATAAAAACACGAATAAAGCCAAAATCAGACAGAATATCCGGTCATAGTACTGTTCGAAAAACTTATGATAATACTATGGCCACCTTAGTTAGCCCTCAGGCTCCAAACACCGATTCAAGCTATAACCACCCTTTATCTACTTACCTGGGACACTGATGATCGCCAAACTATGACCACCGAACTATGACCACCGAATTATGACCGCTGAACTATGACCACCGAACTATAATTACTGAACTATGATTACTGAACTATGGCCACTTACCCCGTCTGAAAAAATAAGTAATTGAACAATGGGTATTAGGAATAGAGCGTATCCAGATAAGTTTAGAAGACAGTACTAATCTGTTTTCCTCTTTTTTGCCTCCTTAAGGCATTTATCAATATACTGCTTACACGTGTCATCGGCATCTAAAATTTTCTGTTCAAGTTTCTTGCATTGCCGATTGTAAGCCGTCTGATGCCTTTTGGCAGCAGTTTCTTTCTTCTTCTCCTTAGACTTCTTTTTAATCACCCAGTTTACCCAGTAAAAGTATTCTTATGCATGTCACAAACTGTACAATCACCATGTAGTTGATAACGTTCATTTGTGGTCATATCTTGTATTTCACTAGCAGTCTCAGTTTCCTTCTTGCACTTTAGACAGTAAAATCGTGTCATCTTGGGATTTGAAGTCTAAAATCTTTCCTTTAATTTGTCGTAATATGTTACACTTAGAGAATTACTATAAGTACTACAATCTCTCCAGAGTATCAGCACGAATTCTAAAAGGTGAAGAGCACTACAATCTATACAAAAAGCCCCTAAAGGAGAAGTCATCAAAGCGTTGTATGGAAACCAAATACAACGCATCAGGCAGATCTCGCAGAGATGCCAGTTGACCCCAAAGGATTCCACTATTTTCTTGTAGTAGTAGAAGTTGCAGGTAAACGAGTTGATGCAGAATCCCTAAAGGATAAGACTGCAAATAGGGTTCTCAATGGATTTGGCAAAATCTACAGAAGAAATCGTATTAAGCCACCAATACATCGACTGGAGACAGACTCTGGATCAGAATTCACCAATGATCAGGTATGTAATTTTTTCCTGAACAGCCTAGAGGTGATGATGAGGTTCGGAGAGCCAGGTAGACATAAACAGCAATTATATGCTGAAAGAGCTATCCAAGCCATCCAAGAACCCCTTCTCAAACGAATGGCCGCATAGAAGTTGAAGACCAGTGTGACATCCGTGGAATGGTTAGAAGATTTCCGTGATGTAGTTAGTAAAGTAGATGAACTCTGGCAAAGAAATCCCCAAGACATTCTGACAGGGTCACCCAAAGTGTCAAAAAAGACAGACCTCCTCTCTGAAGGAACACGTGTCAGAGTCAAGTTAGATGAACCTATTTCTGTACTTGGTAACAAACTTCACAGAAAATTCCATACAGGAGACATAAGATGGAACCCAAACATTCGTGTAATTAAAAAAATGATACTCTCACCCGAACAGCTTCCTACATATCTCCTTAACGGACCACATGGTCGATTAGGTGTATCCAGATGTGCATATACCCAAAAGGAATTGCAAGTAGTTCCTATTAATAAAAAGCCCCCACCTGACTCTGCAATAAGAGGACAACTTGAAAGATTTGTTCCTGAGCAGATACTTCAGCATCGCATTAGAAAAGGTCAACATCAGTACTTGGTCAAGTGGGAGCGATACCCAGATATAGAAGCCACTTGGGAACCTGCTGACCGGTTGGGAGAGGATGTCCCTGACTTAATTCGCAAGTTTTGGGAATAAAAAAATAAAAGAATTAAAGGGCCTTATTTTTTATCTCTCGATTAGCATCAGGAACTATCAGAATAAAAATATTCTTCCCATCACAGGTAAGGGCAATATGTTCACGCGATTCATGGACATCATAGTTGTAACGTTTCAAACACGTCTGGCTCAATCCAATTTCCCTATGCTTGTAATCATTTAAGACTGCAAGGTCCTCAGTGATAATACATTCAGGAGTGGGTTTGATTGAAACTTCTTTTACCATGCCGAATGTCCTACCTGTTCCTGGAGTACCATATATGTTGTGTGTAATACTCTTGTCGATATCCAACCCTAATTCCTCAGCAGCTTCTCTTTGAATAAAAAACACATTAGCACAAATGTCTGCTAAACACTGAATTGCTATCCCACTAACCTCCCTATCCAATGCTAAAAGATCTTTAGTATTCTCCAAACGAGCTATGTCAATATCCATAGGATTGTCTTTCCTGATATTCTCTTCTTGTTTCTTCTCAGCTAAATCCTAAACCTCTGGAATCTCTATGACTTTTCTAGCAGACATTATCTCCTTCTGAAGAATCTCACGGAGTAATTTCCTAAAGTCTGCAGAGTGTAGACCTTAACAGGCTTAATAAGTCATTTTTAGTAATATCTTTTGCAGGTGTAGACTTACTACCAGTAACTTTCGCAGGAATCTTAACAGGGGCTTGCTTTACCCCTTAAGGGCACACTAGAAGAGCTAACTGCTGTCTTATTCAGGGACGACTTAAGAAGTTTTGAGATACTCAAACCTACTTTTTTTTTGACCCAACACGAACCATATAGACATCACCATCTTTTTCTCTCAATTCTACCTTTTCACCAAAACTCACAGTATCAATGTCTATAGCATTATCATTAAGATCGAGATTTCTCATTGCTCAGGTCAAATCCAGATCATCACGTCTATCTTTAGCCTTCTGAAGTTGATTTGTAAGTATTTTAGACGTTCCACGTTTATATCCCATAATAAGATCAATAGCATTTTGATGATCATCTAAAGTCCAAGCAGAAGCACCAGGATCATCACCAACATCAGGTTCTACATAACTATCATCCCAATCAGGATTCTGATGATCCTGAATAACATGTCTCTATGGTTTTGATTGAACAGGTTAAATCTGCTGTCTATAGACTGGTGGATTACGAACTGGTCGAGCTTGTAATTGTTTAAATTGCACCTGAAAATTCTTGGTAAGTTCCTCAGCTTGAGCCTTAAATAACTCTTGTAATTGTTCTTGAGTAATTCCAGATGACTTTGATGTCAGTACGACAGGTTCCTATTTTTCTAACGGAGGTTGAATTACATCACTGTAATCTGCTCGAACTCGTCGATTTTTATCTTGTAACCCTAAACGCATTTCAGTCCTTCTTCGTTTTAAATTTCTCAGATGTTTAACCAAGTCATCTGGATTAAGATTGTGAAACCTTTCTGCTTCAAAAATATTATCAGCTGAAAGACCTTTAAAGAACTGTTCGATAATAAGATCATCAGTTAAAACTGCCGCCCGAAATTAGGGAATTTTACCATTTGTCGAAACCGAAATGGTAAAATTAATTTAGGAAAAATACTTAATTCCGAAATGCCAAAACTATTCCGAAATTCTGATTGGCTGTTATAATATCACGTGACCAAAATTAAAATTTTTACCAAAATTACAACTGTATTCTATTACCATAATTCTGGCTCCGTAGCGATCTTCCTGACACGTGTAGCTTCGTTTTAAGCCTATGTTTGCTTTGTGTAACATATATACTATATAAGGAAATTATGCGTCTTTATGCACTAATGTTACACAAAGTGACATAGGCTTAAAACAAAGCTACACGTGTCAGGAAGATCGCTACGGAACCAAGAACATGGAATTAGAATACAGATAAAATTTTAGCAAATTTATAAAGTCATGTGATTTTATAATAGGCCAATCAGAAGTTTCGGACAATTTCGGGAGTTTCGGAAAGATTTCGGGATTTCGGAAGAATTTCGGGATTTCGGAATTAGTTTCGGAAACAAAATTCTGGCCGAAATTATTTCAGAATTAGGAAATAATTTCGGGCGGCAGCTTTAGTAGTAATAGCAGTGACTATCAGGATAGTAAGCTGTTAAGGGTACTGAAATCACCCCTTTTTGTTATAAAATTTGAAATAATTTTATAGATTTTTAATAGAAGTTTGCTATTTACCACCACTGGTGGTCAGCACCAGTATCACGTGATTATAATTAATTAATGAAAATTAATTATTTTATTTGTATAATTTTTTTATACGACCGACTAAAAATAAAAAATTGTGTACACCTTTAATTTTTAAGAACACCCCAGTCAAATAAATAATAATGGCAAAAAGAGTATAAGGAATAAGAAAGAACAAAAATAGTAATAAGAAACAATATAGGATGAAATGATAATGGAAAAAGAACAATAGGAGACAAAATAACAATGAAAAGAAAAGTATAGGATGAAATGATGAAGAAAAAGCAATATAGAATGAATTGATGATAGAGAAAAAATGATATAGGACATGATGGTGATGAAAGAAAATTATAAAGTGATATAGAACGAAATGGTAATAAAAGGAATGGTATAAAGACGAAATTATAATGATGAAGTGATATAAACCGAAATGGTAATGGAAAAGAATAATAGGAGATGATTCAGACGAAATAGCAATGAAAAGAACAGTATATATGGGATGAAATGATGATGAAAAGCAATATAAAATGAAATGATGATAGAAAAATAGGAGACAAAAAGGTGATTAAAGGAACGGTATGGGTTGAAATGATGATAAAAACGTAATATAGAATGAAATGGGAATAGAAAAAAATGATAAAGACGAAATGGTGATGAAAGAAATGAAATGATGATACAGAACAAAATTGTAATGAAAAAATGATATAGGATGAAATAGAGATGAAAAAATAATGTGGAACGAAATGGAGATGGTAAAAAAATGATAGGAGACGAAATGGTAAAGAAAGAAACAATAGGCATAATAGGAAAGAAAAAAAAACTATAAAGCCCAAAAAAGAAGTGAAAGTCCAACCAAAAAAAGAAAGATATATAGTTAGTTAAAGAAAATTAAGTCCCAATCCCAAAAGACCAAAAATGAACTTACTATTTATAAGGATACTGGTGCCAAGTTTTAAAGCCGTTAAAATGTGGAAAGAACTACTTACAAATAGTGACAAAGTGGTGAAGTGAAATGAAATGGAGGTGGAAGAACGAAATGGAAGCAGAAGTGACAAAGTGGAACGAAAAGAAGAGAGAATAGTTAATATTAATAAAGGAAAAAAGATATACACAACGTTAAAAAATATGTATAACTTACTGAAAGCAAGGGAAGCAACTACAAAAAAAATAAAATCACGTAAAAAAAATAAAAAATAAACTAATAAATCTGATGAGTGACGCAATAACAAATAGAAACACATGACACTGGTGCTGAACACCACTGGTATTACGTAGTAATTTTATTTTTAATATTTTAATATATTAATATTTTTTTAAAAAAATAATATTTACCAATAATATTTTAATTTTGTAGCTTATGTAATTATAAAAATTTAATTGTAATTATATAATAAAGTTTAATATTTATCATAATAATTAAAGATAAATTTTAAAAATTAAATCAGTAATAAATTAAGAGTTTTATTTTTTATTGCATCTACTTTATATTGTATTCCTATAATATATTATATACAAAAGTCAAAAATGACATTCTAAATCCTTTTTGATATATTAAAAAAACTTGTAAAGTGATCAAAAATACACATAGTATAAGGTTTTTTATAGTATATAATAAATGTATAAAGTTTCATACCAAGATTTTTTAAAAAATAAAAAATTTTAATAAAGTCATATAATCAAAATAATCAACATAATTAATATATAAAAATTATTAAAAAAGAGAAATATGATATATCACAGATGTAAAAAAAACATATTCCATAAATTAATAATTACTAATATAAAATAAAGAATTTTGCTAACTTTCTTTTTAGAAGATGTCACCTAGGTGACATCACCTGTACTAAAAATTAAATTTTATAACTTTTATAACTGGAAATTTTATTTTTTAAAATAATATCATCAAATTTAATAACTTCAGCGAACCCAAACCTTACCCTAATCCTAAACTCTAACCATAATCCTAATCCTAACCCTAATTCTAATTTTCTAACCTAATTCATAATCTAACCCTACCCTTAACTCTAACTAATCTACATGACATAAGTAATATCACCTGGGTTAAATCATATAGAGAGAAAACTGTCTTATACTAAAATAAAATATTTAATAATAGATAATTTTTATTAAATTTAATGAAAAAATAGAAAAAAAAAATTTGTTAAATAAATCAAAATTGACATTTAAAATTAATTTTAATATTTTAAGTAAACTTACTTATAGAATAAACAAAAATATACTGATATATTATATATTTCTTTTTAAAATTATATTTATTAAAAATTTTTTTTTTACATAACTTTTTAATAAAATCATATGATGCATATATATTGTGCCTCAGATCGATTCTTGCCTCAGATCGAAGCTGAGATTGTCACCTGACGCACCTCATTTGAATCATGCAATAAAGTCTGTTATAAGTAAAGTTTTTTTCTCATTAATTAAACCACTTTTTGTAACATATTCAAACTTGTGTGCCATAATGAGTTACGCATTTCCTGAAATTTTTATGTAAATCTGATTTATATTGAAGTTTATACTCGTGTTTTATCTTAAAAATCATTAAATTTTAAGTCATTTTCAAATGAAAAGATTTTTATGAGTATGATTCCAACTATTCTGAAATTTTAGGATTATATACTTAAAATTATGATGAATAAGTTTACTTAATACTTAAAAATACATTAAAGTTGGAAAATTTGATGTTTAATTATAACTCATTTTATTAGCAATCGAGATGCGTCAGGTGACAATCTCAATCTGAGGTGCGTGAGCTTCAATCTGAGGCAAGAATCGATCTGAGGCACAACATATATAAATACTCTCTTAAAATATATTTTTTATTATATTATAAAAAAAAATCTATTTTTTTTTTTATTTTCTAATAATTATTATATAGTAGTTTGTATTATTAAAATTATATTTTTAATAAACTATTATTTTTATTAAAATAAAACATTAGTTTATATATTTATTTTATTTTTAATTATAAAATATATTTATTTTATATGAATTATATGAACTTATAATAATATAAGTTTATTTTTTTTTTAATCGCAGCACATTTATAAATTTATTAAAATAATAAAAGTAATACATAATAAAATTAGGGCGGTGACATATATTACGTAATATCATTTTATTATAGACGCTTACCCCCACCCCCAGGTAAGATATCCTGATCACGTGAATACAGATCATTTCCTTTTATAAAATTATTTATTGGTATTTCATCATATTTTCATCAGAATTTTTTTTTTAAAAAAAAATTGATTTAATGTTCCGTTCATTTTAATGATATAAAGCATGTTAAATAAAATTATTGTTTAATAAGAAAATTTTATTGTGAAATAATCTAATTTATTTTTACAAGTTTATTTTTATTAAAATTCTCAATCCCCCATGTTCTGAAATTCTAAAATCTCAAGTCCAAAAATCGTAAACTTTCATATAATCAAAATATGAATTGAACACATAAATCAATAATATTTAATGATATACAGTATAGCGATTGCGATACTTATTACTGTTTATAGCTGCAGTTCGCATTTTCTCGTTATAAAAGAAGAAATGTGAATTGCCGCAGCACTTCGCACAAATGCATTTAACTTAAATTTAAACTCTAAACTTTTTACGCTTCGATATTAAACTCTATTCACAATTTATATATTCCTAAAGTTTTGTAAGCTGTTTTTTTTATTGTTATCAAAATCCAACAAAATTAAATAGTTACAGCTTAATATGAACCGTCAAACCTTTTTTCTCAGCCCCAAGTTTAATAAAAAACCGATTTATAGTTTACAAACAAATAAATATCAAGAATTTACCAATGCCTACGTATATAGTATTATGGTTAAGACGGGAAATAGTGATCCTAACCGCTCTAAACTTTGTGAATTAGTGACTAAAGAATGGAACAAAATTAAAAGAAAAGATAAACCAGAAATTGATGATATTATTAAAGATTACCTAGCCACACCATATAATTTATGTAATATACAAACAATGAGGTCAATACCATCTGGATCTAGAGAAAAATCTCTTCCAAATCTTTCCACGATTTGTACAGTGGATCCTGTTCCAGAAATCTCTATTAATGTATCATCTCAACAAAAGACAGCAAACGAGATACAAATAGCTAAAAAAAAGCTTACCGAGTTTGAGCAGATCTACCACAGGTCGAAAAGTAAAAATCAGGCATCAATCAGTCACCAATCAGGCAGTTTGCTAACTTTTGATCCAGTGATCAGAAAAAAATGAAATATAGCTCATTGGAATCATCTCAACAAGACGAATCCAATGGTAGTAAAATCGCATTTCTAGGATTAATACTTGATGAGAAATTAAGTAAAATATAAAAATAAAAATGTATCATTTATATTTTATTTAATATTTTATTAACTATTAATCCTAAAAATGTGATTTTACTACCATTAGATTCGTCTTATTGAGACGATTCCAATGAGCTATAATTCATTTTTTCCTGATCACTGAATCAAAAGTTAGCAAACTGCCTGATTGGTGACGGTATTTGGCGAAAATACCAATCAGTCACCAATCGGTCACCAATCAGCTACCTGATTGGTGACTGATTGGTGACTGATTGATGCCTGATTTTTCACTTTTCGACCTGTGTACAACATCACAACTGATTCTCAATTTCGGCTTGATACTTTTAAAAAAATAGGAAGCCTTCGAGATGAAATTAGATCTAATAAAGAAAGAATCATCAAATTAAAAAGAAATGCTAATTATGCTCAAAAGTGCAGAGAAAAGAAAAGAAAATACTCGATAAAAATCAGGAAGTAATACGATATGACAAACCTGGTCATCCCTCACTTCTTTTTAACCATCCGAATTTACACGATCATATCCATGATTCTATCAAATTTAGGGCGGCTGACAAAATGACGAAAAAAGGTTATTAAGGTCTGAATCGTTGAAAACTTGCGAAAAAACTCTGAAGAAAATTATAATGTTTATATGGTGAGAACCACATTGAATAATTATTTGTTACCTCACCAATCTAATTCTATCACTGCAAAAGCGCATCATCATCTGGTGTGGATCGCGGTAGCCAAAGTTTCACATACTGAAACACGAGATCATTCTGATGGTCATTACTGCCTTGCATCTGTCAAAAGCGCAAGACAATTTGCCACTGTCTTTGCCAATAATGCCGTTATTATTTTGCAGGATGACAAGGCGAAAATAGATCTTGGAGTACCTGCTGTAGGTCGAACGTTTCACACTTTGCAATCAGTTAATGAGCTTGTTAGTGTGACAACTTGCCATCTTTGTACATCATCAATGGTCCCTTGGTACATTCTCACTTTCACACATGCAAGACCTCAAAAACCTAACTCTGGATCCTAAATATAATGATGTGTTGAAAACAAACGAAGAGATTAGACCTATTTGGGTGTTATTGGTAGATGGAGGTCTGGACAAAAATCCAAGACATTTAAAAAATATCAAAACCTATTGCCACTTTTTTCAAAAGTTCGATTTGGATTACCTGACTGTACAAACACATGCTTCAGGTCAGTCCAAGTATAATCCAGTTGAAAGAGGTATGGCAACACTGTCCGGAAAATTAGCGAGTATCACGCTACCAATCGATCACTTTAGATTACACCTAAATACACAAGGCAAGGCGTAATCATTCGAGCTAAATTTTCTTTGAAATTTTTGATATGCGTAATCACTTTGCGATATTTGGCGTAAAGATTTGATTTTTGGAAAAAGTGTTGATGCACGGTATGTCGAAGAGCTTACTAACCCGTTTGAAAACATAGAGTTTGAGGGTACAGATAAAGAAAAAGCAGAAGAGCAAAAACAACAAAAAAAGAAACAAAAAAAGAAAACAACATACCAGAATGTTTTGTGCTATGAGCATAGATCGAAAATCATTGTAATTTATGTCAATATTCTCTTGATATTAAACGTTGTACAAATTCAAGTTATTGTGGGCTATCTTATACAAAAGAAATTAAAGATCTTCTTCTTTCAAATAATGGTTTTTTGCCTCCAACTACGAAAGCTAAAGATGGACATTTCACAAATCCCATATACCTTCTTGAATATTATAATCTCTTAAAAATTCTCAGGTACGATTCACATTGCCCATCCATTGACCAAATGACCTATTCGCGCCTTTGTTGTTTGGTGTGCAACAAATACTTTTCAACTTTTAATTATTTGACAAAGCATAAAAAAGCGATGCATCCAGTCAGCCGTGAACGACCTAAGGAAAAGTTTAAGTGTAATTCAAATTCTCTTGATGATTTCTCTCTCCACTTCATGTAATAAAAGTGGCCTTTTTTTGACGAAATGAATTTAAGGGAATATATATCAGATAATGAATGATCGTATATTAACTTAATTTCCCTATTATTCTATTATTGTATGCATTTGTATACATATAAAAATAAAATTCATTTTATTTTTTTCTAAATTTAACGTGGGAAACTATAGTAATACAAATGATTAATAAATTTTTAAGCCACTAAATCGGTTATATAGGTTGATTATATCACGTGATAAATATTAATATGTGTAACATAAGATTTTTCGTGACCCCCACCCCTAAAATATTACGTAATAAATGTCATTGCCCTTATTAAACTACTTAATTAAACTAACATTATTAATTTATAAACAACTCGTCATATTATAAAATACCCACGTGTGCACTATCAAATATAACATAAGTTTACAATCTAAATATAAAATGATAATTTATATAAAATTACAAAAATTTACATTTAATTTATAAAACTTAAGTTTACATAAATTTTTTTTTACATAACTTTTTAGTAAAATCACATGATATACTCTTTTAAAAAATATATTTTTTTAATATCCAATATTCCATAGGATCATGTAAAGCAAAATTTTATAGTTATCTGATAGTATTTTATATGCAATATCAAATATGAAATTTATTTCATTATTATTTATACAATAAAATTATATTTATATACATTATCAATTCTATAAGCTAATTAATGAAAGAAAGAAAATAGGTGATAAGATTATACTTTGTTAGACTATTAATAAACTATTTATACATGATCATTGAGGCCTCTCAGATATAAAATTTATCTGATAGAAAATGATTACATTATTTTTACTTATTACAGGAAAATGATTGGCTGAATAAGCCACTTTGTGGCTTATTTTCAGCAAATCATTTACCCTCCATAAATAAAAATAATGTTATTCACTCTTTTCCATCAGATAATAATATATTATATTATAAATAAAAAATCTATTTTTTTATTTTCTAATAATTATTATATAGTTTGTATTATTAAAATTATATTTTTAATAAACTATTATTTTTATTAAATAAAATATTGGTTTATATATATATTTTATTTTTAATTATAAAATATATTTATTTTATATGAATTATATGAACTTATAATAACATAAGTTTACAGTCTAAATATAAAATTATAATTTATATAAAGGTTTTTACTTCAAATCACCGGGGGTGATCATCACCGTTAGCCAGAATTATCAATTTTTACCGGCACTATATTTTTTTAATGCTGGTCGATTATAATAATTTCAGTTACCGGTGATCATCACCCCAGTGATAGTTATAAAAATTCTTATATAAAATTACAAAAATTTACATTTAATTTTATAAAACTTAAATTTACATAAGTTTATATATTATAATCTTATAAGATTTAAATTTGCATAGATTTGTATTTAATAGTATAAAATTTATGTAAATTAATACTTTAAAAATTTCCTAAAATTTATTTTACTTATACATTCAAGAAGAACTATAGGAGAAATCATTTCCAAAGATAATGTAATTGAATAACAATTATGAATTGATAAAATATTAAGTTTAAAAGAAATTCCAGTTGATAAACAGTCTTACTGTCTTAGTAATAAAGATATGAAAATAATAAAATGAATAGAAAACAAATAAATTCCAGGAAAATTAACATCATATTTTATCATTTTTACAAAACTAAGTGAACAATTTTAATTTAAATATTTGATTTATTTTTTTTTTACTTTTAAATCACATCACTGGTATTATGTGTTTTCACAAAACCTATGGCCTTAGATTAAGCAAGTAATACTAATTAAAATTACCCAACACCTTCAAAATGATTAGAAAAAAATTTAATTAATAATAGTTAGGCTATTCCAAATTAATTTTTAGTTTAACATCCTCCCCCTCCCTCTATTTTTGATAATTTAAACACATATGTTCACATATGTTTAAAGCACCCCCTCTCTTTTGAAATTGGGTGTACCGAATATTTCCGATTTTACCGAAAACTTCTGAAAATTTTAATATATATCATGTTTGTTTAAATCCCCCCCCCTCCCCCTTCAAATTTTTCAGCCAGAAAGGACGTTAAACTAATTATTAGTTTGGAATGGCCTTACTATTTGCAAAAAAAAAAAATTGAAAAATTAGTGAGTATATGGCACAACATTAAATACTGCACAGTAAATACCATGGTGTTGAACACCGCAAGTATGGACGTAATTTTTGTTAAAATCAGAAGCGTATGTGAAAGTATGATATATTGGTTTTACGTTGAATATAGCAAAACACCATATCTGATCTAAAATATTTAATATAGAGAAATTATTTGAATTATTGAATTAATGTATCCCAAATAATATATGGAAAGAAATTTCCAAAAAAATAAAATTATTTTAAAATAAAAAATTTCATTTTACAATAATAATTTCCTAAACTTCACTCTTCCTCCGCCTTGTAACTTGAAACTCTTGTAACCTGATATTTTGACAATAAATGAGATATCTATATATAGATATCTATTTTTATAATATATCTTAAGAAATCCAACAAACAAGTTTTCTGATTCAAAATGGCAAAAAGGCCAACTTTCAAATCGTGGCTTATTATCACGTGATTTAATGATTTATAATGAATATGGTCTTTCACATGAGAAAATGAAACCTAATAACCCTTAATAACTCATCTCTTTGATTGCGTTTATTTTTGTTTATTAATTGTACGACATATTTAAAGCGTGTTTGCCATATCGTGTATTAAATAGTACGCGTCACGAGAAACAAAGCAATTTTTTTTTATCTTAGATAAAATCAATTTCTTTTTAAAGATATAGATTGGAAGTATTTAAATTGATTGAGTTTCATTTTATTAAAATCACATTCAGTGTAACCAAAGAACTAATTATTTTATTACACAAAAGTACACAAAAAGAATATATAATAAGACACGGGGGGGGGAGGGAATGGGGTATGTAATGTATTAGTAAGAACAAAAAATTTGATTGGCTAAATTACGGGAATGGATTATTTTATTGAAATTTTTCAGGGGAAAAATTAATAACCATTTACAGATAATGTAATAACGTAAGCCGGGAAGTGTCATTTCAAATGAATTTTTTAAGATGATCATTATTACATGTGGTAAATTTAAAAATTGTATTTATGTACACATCAATATCCGCGAAAGATACAGAATTCTATATTGGTTTTCAGAGAAGAAAATGCAAGAATAAATGAATTTCTATTTTGTAAAACATAAAATCGGAGTGATATTTGCGAGTGATATTTCCGACTAAAGATCTTTCTTGTGCATTTAGTTAATGTAGCATTGCATATTTTACATAATATGTGAGTATGTGAGTATGTGAGTATGTGAGTATGTGAATATGTGAGTTAAGAAGAATGAAAGAATAATATCGGAATTACTAAGAATTTCTATTCGCTATGAGTTGCTATCTAAGGTACTATCTACTTATAATAATATGCAGTACAATATATTTATGTGTATATATATATATTATTATTATTATTATTTATTATTATCTATTAATCTATTCACTTTACCCATTTCGATTATATACCAATTATTCTTGTCATGAATCTATGTAAAAACTTATGTATCACATATCACATTTTTTTAAAAAAAAAAAAATTATCGCATGATTAATCGGCCGATTATATACAATAATTGATAAATCCTATTGTTTTTTTCTTTGTTCTTTTTTTTCTACTCTTAAAAAAAATTTCTCCACATTTTTTTTCATGAATGGAATTTTTTGCACATAACTTTCATATTCATGGTACATCGGTTTTATAATTTTATAAATTAATGAAACGTTAAAATCGGTTCAAAAGAAAAATATATACCTAAAAGAGCATAATATTTTTTATGATAATATTATGACTATCATAATATTGATATGCAAAATAGAATTAATATTAAAAAAATCACTAATATTAATTTATCACAAGTAAAAAAAAGGATATTATTGTGATTGAAAAAAATACTAAACCGAAAGTCAAATGGTACATGTGACACCAAAATGCATATCCATTATTTAAAGAACCTTTTTATTTTTTTGATTCTTACGAAATTAATGTGTCATTTATATCAAAAATAGATGATATACAGGCTTACTGATTACCAAAATTATAAAATTTTATAAAAAAACGCGAGTTCTCTGCAGAAATGTTCTTTGTTCCAATTATGAAACTTTAGATCTTAAAAAACATTCTTCGATTAAACTTAAATATAATCATACATTGTTCTAAAGAGTTAAAAGAGGGTAACACAAAAAAAAAACGATTATTCAATTATAATATTATAACTGATTAAAAGATTATTATTTTGTTTCAGAAATATTCTCATATTCACTTTATCTCTCTTCGATTGTAATACATAATAATCCATAATTTAAGTGCGAACGCCTTACTCTTTACTTTTTTCAATATGATTAATCGATATATTTAAAATTTTATACGATAATCATGATAATTTTACCTCGTGTTATTGATGTACAGACAATGTAATTCATGTGATAATTAACTTACATCGAGTGTTTTTGCGCGTAAAATCACGTAAAGTGACACAATAAAACAATCTAATCTCTTCCATAATTATCTACAATGATATCGATAATGTTTACGAAGCTTTTTTTTTTACTTGAAACAAATGGTTTGGTTACAATAAACTTTATATAATCTTTGAGAAATGAAAAAAAAAGAAATTTGTAAAAAAACAAAAAAAATTTTTTTTTTTTTTTGAATAAATCCTAATAAATTTTTATTTTCAACCCTATTAAGAAAAATTAATTATAATTATCACAATTTTTTTTTTTTTTTTTGACGCATACTGTACATACATAAAGCATAAATTAATTTTTCTTTACAATATAATAATCTCTCAATTGAAATGATTTTCACTTTATAAAAGATATAAATCTTATTATACCTAAATTAGTTTTATAAAATGTGCGTGCGCAAAAGTTTTTTTTCATTTTTTTTTTTTTGTTGCATGTTATGTGGGCGTTTCCATGCATTACATGTTTACAGTTTAACTCTTTTTCTTTCTTTCTTTTCTTTTTTTTTTTTTTTTTTTTTTGCAAACCACTTAAGTGAAGGGCGATAGAAACACTCATCTTTGTGCAGGGTTCTTGTTACACAACAAATTGATCCGTGCCTCAAAGTTAATCTTTGAAGTGAAATAAATAACCAAAAAATTCATATGGCTTTATATTTAATGTATCACTGAATGAAAATTAAATCAACCAATTATATGGTAATCAACACATTACATACATACATCAAACTAATCAGTAAATGATAAGAACATGACACAAAGTATAATCTTTTTTCCGCAGTATCCTTCTTCTAATAATAATAATATTATTATTATTATTATTAATATTATTAATTTAATTAATCATCGGTTATTACTTATTTCGAGTTGTGGCTAAAGGTATTTGAATTGCCATTTTTTATAAGAACATTTTTTAATAATCGGGTGAAAAATTAATTATTAATAATAACCTTCAAATTAGACTTCTCACCCCTCATCCTTCTTCCCCCCTCATTAATATATTACTAGTACCACCTTAATAATATTTTTGCAACATAACTGAATCAATAAATATCAACAAATATAATATATATAAAAATATTGTGGGGTAAACTTGTAATAAATCTTGTTTATATTATTATTATTATTTTGGTCTATGATTGAGTTACCCTTATTTTTTTTTAACAATACTAAATCAACTCGGTTACCTCGGTTAAAAGGCGCGTTTTTGCCCATTCTCAAAAACACAGATCGACAATTAACTGAACTAAAAAATTATTTAATCTCCGATCTTCAATTACAAAAAGTAACAAAAGTAATAAGGATAATGATGGTTTGATTTTTGGATATTGGATAATTCACATGACGGCCGAATATATACAATGATATGGCGTCGTTTCCCGTTGAGGTTGAGTAATGAGTATTACTAAAGATTATCTTCTTCATTCATGTATTCCAATTTTTTTATGAGATTGGAAATTTTTACAAGAGATAGAACAAAAAAAAAAACATATACAGGTTTTAAATATTTATTATTTATTATTTCGAATTATTCGAATTATTCGATAATCAAGAATTAATAAGAATTTTGAAGAATTTTTTTTTTATTATTTGTGTAATTTTGATTATTATTTTGATATTCCAATAAATTTCTTGATTTTTTTTCAGTAGATTCGTAGATTCTTTCCTTAAAATTCAAAATTCCTGAATTAAAAAGAAATTTTAAATTTAAAGTTTTGTCATTTCATAAATTTCCCAGATTTTCCAATTTTACTGTTTATTATTATTTATATTTATTTTCCATTCATCGTAAATTATGTAATAAAAGCAAACTGGCAAGAGAATGGCATATTTGAAAGGATCGAGATATTAATTACTTTTTTTTTTTTCAAAAATGCTTAGTCTGTAAAGATGTCATATCCGAAAATTTTTATATGTATTTTTTTTTTTGTCAATTTAAGAGAGTTTATAAATTTTTTTTTTTAAACGTAAAAATCCTCATCACATGACATAATTAATTTAATATATACAAATATGACCTAAATCAAATAATATGAACAATATTATCAACAATAGTTATTTTCACGCATAAAAAAAATTTTTATTTATTTTTTTTTTTTGGGGGTGGGGTAAACCTTAAAATTAAATGTACATTAAAATATTTTGTGGGGTTTAGTTTTTTTTTTTAAAAAAATCTAAAGAAATTTTTGAATAAAATTGGAAGAAAGAAATAATTTTTTGGTTAGAACAATTTTTGAATATATGTATATTTGTTTATTTTATTTAAATTTCTTGATATTTTTGGATACTTATTGTAATTATTAATTAATGTTTGTTATTTTCTTTTGGAGTTACAATAAAAAAGTTATCGTTTTTGTTAAAAAAAAAAAAATTTTAAATTTATAAATTTTATAAATTTATAAATTTTTTATATTTTTATATTTTATATTTATATATTTTTTTTATATATTTTTTTTATATATTTCAAAATAAATAAATAATACATTTAAATAAATATTCATTTAAATTATAATAAATTATAATAAGAATTTCATAATTTTCATCATTTTCATATTACATAATAATAATATATTATATTGTTCCCATTATTAACTTCTTTTGCTAATTCTAAAATCCCGATCTCAAGATCTCAAGGAGAGAGAAATTTTATTTATTTATTTTTTTTTTTAAAAAAAAAGGTAACCTCTTATATATTTTTTTTCCTTATATATTTTTTCCTTATATGTACTCCTCCTTCCCCCTCTTATTCTATTATATACTATACATTTTTCATTATATATATATATATTCTCTTAATATTACGTATCTTTTCTCCCTACATTTTCATTTCATTTATAAATTTAGTAATTATGAAAAGAATGCACTGATCGTAACACAAGAAAGTATTTGTAATAATTCAAAATTCTCTCTCTACGATCTTTTATTACATCATCAACTTCCCTCACCCTGCGTCTTATTGAAATTTCCTAAATTTCTTAATTTCAAATATTAAAAATTTGATTTTCATAATTTTATTCCTAATAAAGTTATTCTTACCAACTTACATAATTTCTCCGCAGTTTTTCAACTTCCAAATTTGTAAAATACCTATAAATTTTTTGTAAATCCTTATTTATCCAATACAAAAAAAGAATGAAAAGTCATCAAATATTTTTTTTTTCATTTTTCTTTTTTTACTATTTATTTTAACGAAATAAGAAATATTCGGTGATCATCAATTCGAATCATCGACGCCTCATAAAAAAAAAGAATAAAATTGTCCGTTCATTATTTCCAATAATCCTTTCCCCGCTTATTTAATATAAAATATAAATATATGCTAGTATTGATGTTATCTAAGTGGAATGCATGTGGATTCAGGGATTTACTATTAAATATTTCAAGTAATCAAACAGGTTTATGAAACACATGGAATGATGTACATAAAATATCTTCGGTTGTAAAAGTTTGTGGCAACAATTTTCTGGTGATTATTGTTATTTGATTGAAAAAATCAAAAAAAATCTTTTTTAGTTTTGCATCACATTCTTGTGTTATTGTTATTTGGGTTGTGATGCACACTTATCCGATTACATTTTCATTTTCACACGAAAACCACATGAGAATGAAGCAACTTATACATAATGATATCATAACTATACTATAACAATCATATAAAAAAAATAAATATAAACATATACACAACATATTAATCTTTTTTTTTTTATTTAATCGGTTAATATTTGAATTCAAAAATTCAAATCGAACTATAACAGATAACAAGGAGAGAACAGGTATGTAAACTACTATTTTTTTTTTTTTTTTTAACTAAACACAGCATTTCAACCCAGTACAATTTAGCTCCGGTCTGAGTATCAAACTTTACCACTTTTTTTTTTTTTTTTTTTTCCTCCTTTTCTACCTTACGAAACTTTTTTTCCCGTATTTCCGTAAATTTACGAGAAAACAGTTTAATTATTTTGGTAGCTGGTAGTGGAAGAAAAAATTTTTTTTTTTTAGAATATATAATAATATAAATAATAAATAAATATATTATACATATATTATAATATTATATTATATATTATATATTATATATATATAATATATATATATATATATGACACATTCATATATTATATATAATACACACCACACACACACATATATATAATACACATTATTCCTTCCTTTTATTTATATATAAATTTGACCAAAAAAATTTATTATTATATTTTTTTTTTCCTCGTTAAAAAAAAAAAAAAAGAATTTATTTTTTTTATTAAAAGAAAAATATATATATATAAGTAATATTTATTCGAGCTCGACTAAATTTTTCTTAAAAAAAGAGTAGAGTAATAAAAACTTTAATATTTAAGTAAACAAAAAGAGATGGCTCCACCACAAACGCCTCGTAAAACGAAATTAACTGTTGATATTCCTTCGAGCTATTCAAATACTAGTTGTCCCGATTCTCCTAGTTCTCAATATGTAGCATCTCCTGTATTCACTCCGTCTAGACATTTTGAAGGTTCTGTACCTGCTTCACCAACGTTTTCGGGAACGTTGAATAGTAATAGATCTCAGGCGGAACTTACAGCGTTGCTAAAAGAAGCCTATAATACAATACGAGATAGAGAAAAAGGTAAATTTTTTTTATTATATTCAATTCGTTTATAAAGTGGGAAGGGAAAGTGACTGCTCAATATAATATTATATCATGTGAAATTACCAATTTAATAAAAATATCAAAACTTTTTATTATATTTTAGATCTTACACTTGCCGCCGAAATCGGTAAAAGTCTTCTTGAAAATAACATCGCGTTAAAATCAAAATATGAATCTGCTATAGTTCAATTACAACATCTTCAAAGAGCCAAATCAAAAGCTGCAACTTTCACGATACAAAATGTTGAAAAACATGCCGCCCCTATAGCTCCTCCAAATACTTCTTTAGAAAATATTTCTGAAAATGAATATGATGAAATTAGTGATACTGAATCACTTCAAGGTTGGAGTACTTCTTTCGATTTACCTTCACCATCAAGTGAAGTTCCATTTAAAAGAAAAAGTCCTCGAAATTCTTCGGGTTTAAATTATAAGGACCTTGAAAATATTAAAGAATTAGAGACTCGAAATCAAGAACTTCAACAACATCTTGATGAAGCTATAAGAGAATATAATGATTGTGATAAATCTAATAAATCAAAGATACGTAAACTTGAATCGGATCTTCAACATTATATTGAAGCTTGTACGTTAGCTACTCAAAAAGTGGAAGACCTTGAAAAAGAAAATGATCGTCTTATTCAAAAACAAAAAACTGATTTTTGGAATCTTAAATATACCAAGAAATCAAATGAAAATGAAAATTTTATTGAGACATTATTACATAAAGTTCAAGATTTAGAAGATCAAAATCATCTTATTGAAAAAGCAAAAGTAGAAATTGAACGTCGTTTACAACGTACAACGACTGAATTGGAAACTTTTAAAAAAGAATATAATGATTTATTAGAAACCTCAAAGGATTATGAAAGGTTACAACTTGTAACTCATGAACAACAACAATATATCAATGAACTCAGCGAGAGTCTTGAAGAACAACGTGCTTTGGTCGTAAATTATCGATCTGGTATGTGGTCTGCAAAAACTTCACGGGCAAATTCTATCTCTGATAGTGGTGGTATAATGTCAAATGCATTAAGACGTTTAAGTGATCCTGACGGGATGCGTGCCATGTTTGGTGCTGCTCCAAAACAAAATAATCAAGATAATGGAATTGGTGGAAAGATAAAAAAATCTTTACTATCAGAATTAGAGAATGAATGGTTCCGTGAACTAACGATATTTCAAAGAGATGTAAAAAAAGGAAATGGAAGTGGAGCTTCTTCACCATCTTTCTCACCAATATCTTCAGAGAAGGACCTTAATCAATTCTTTTTAGATAATGGTGCACGACTGGATGATGAAATGGTGGATTACTTATCAGATGATGAATTTAGTTTCTTGGATGAATTCGAAGTAGATAACGAAAAAGCTAACCGATTACGAGAATGGTTTTGGATAAGATGGGCAAGAGCTATATATCTATTCCTAAGAAAGATATGGAGGTGGTGTCGTTTTATCCTCATTCTTGTAGCCGCTGTAATTATGGCACTATACCGTGGACCTGACGATGTCTTGCCCAATGATGTATGAATTTAGGACAATGTTAATAATTTAGATGAACTTTTTTTATTCTTTCCCTACTCCATTTTTTTTTTCTCAAAATTAAACGCCATATAACATAAACATATTTTTCACAATTCAAAAATCAAAGAATAGTTAGAATATATTCTAGAATATTGTTTTACGATTATGTATTATTATTTTTGTTTATTATGTCAAATTTTTTACCTAACCTTTATATTTTTTTTTATGAAAGTTTTATATTTTTTTTTCTCGTCATCTATTAAAGGAAGATGAGGTTGTATTATTTTTTTTTTTTTTCTTATTTTAGTTTTTTAACTGGATGTAATTTCAATGTACAATTCCTTTAATTTGTCTCTTCAAACCGATGCTATGTACATTTACCATAAACTATTCGTATCAATCATCCATTGGACAATATTGACCGGGATCAAATATCAATCCACTTGTATTTAAAGCAATATTATTATATAAACATCATAGCATTTTTTTTTTCGTATAAACATAAAAAAAAAATTTCCCCACCAACAATCACACGCTTTTTTCCATTGATTGGTATTTTGATCCGGCAATTTTAATCTTGTTTTTTTTTGTCTATATTTAATCATATTCATTCATTATTTTTATATTTTTTTATTTATATATTTATTATTTATGGTGGGGATTTTTTTTTTTAAAAAAAAAATCTTAATTTCTTTACTACAGTATATATATTTC